>NW_026289259.1:42500-57232 GCF_023373465.1 Oncorhynchus keta
AATAATAACAACAACAATAATAATAATAATGACAACAACAATAATAATAATAATAACAACAATGTCAAAAACAATAATTCCATTAATAATAGTTATAATAATAATAACAATAATACTAATAATAATTAAATGCAGATGTTATTATTCAGTATCCCTCAGGCTATGACAGGCAACTACATATTTGGCTGTAAGAGGAGCTCCTTCTCCCATGAGTGTTTCTTGTTTTTCATCTCAAATTTAACATTTGGAATAAATGTAGACATTTCTGTGAATAATGAATAAGTCCATCTCTGTCTCTACCTCCCCTGTCTTGCAGTGACCACGTCGTCCATCTCTGTCTCTACCTCCCCTGTCTTGCAGTGACCACGTCGTCCATCTCTGTCTCTACCTCCCCTGTCTTGCAGTGACCACGTCGTCCATCTCTGTCTCTACCTCCCCTGTCTTGCAGTGACCACGTCGTCCATCTCTGTCTCTACCTCCCCTGTCTTGCAGTGACCACGTCGTCCATCTCTGTCTCTACCTCCCCTGTCTTGCAGTGACCACGTCGTCCATCTCTGTCTCTACGTCCCCTGTCTTGCAGTGACCACGTCGTCCATCTCTGTCTCTGCCTCCCCTGTCTTGCAGTGACCACGTCGTCCATCTCTGTCTCTACCTCCCTGTCTTGCAGTGACCACGTCGTCCATCTCTGTCTCTACCTCCCTGTCTTGCAGTGACCACGTCGTCCATCTCTGTCTCTACGTCCCCTGTCTTGCAGTGACCACGTCGTCCATCTCTGTCTCTACCTCCCCTGTCTTGCAGTGACCACGTCGTCCATCTCTGTCTCTACCTCCCCTGTCTTGCAGTGACCACGTCGTCCATCTCTGTCTCTACCTCCCCTGTCTTGCAGTGACCACGTCGTCCATCTCTGTCTCTACCTCCCCTGTCTTGCAGTGACCACATACACGCTCCTCTTTGGGTAGCCATGTCTTTTTATGTCTGCCAGTTTCTATTGCCAATCGGTGGTCACTCAGCCTGTACTTGTTAAGGATCTGTCTCTGCTTCGTATTTATGAACAGAGTAGAGATAATCAGTCTATTTCTCTGTTCAGGGCCAGATAGACATTTGGTCGGTTATTGGATTTAGTTTGAGTTTTTCCAATGTTGTAAATATGAGTCATTTGATTTGTTCATGATTTTGTTTATTTTAATTCTTTCTTTTGAAGCAGTGCTGGTGTCAGCTTGGTTGGTGAGGTCCAAACCCAGCTGACTGAGAGATTGCAGACTTGAATTTAGCCAACGTTTCTGGGCTCAGCTCTTGGGTTTGAAGTGCTTTAAATTGCAGACTTGAATTTAGCCAACATTTTTATGAATGTTTTTTTTTGTTACTTTCATTACGACTGGAAAGCGGCCCAGTTCTGCCTGGAAATATTTCTATTTCCTTTTATTAAGTCATGCAGTGTTTACGTCCGTCTCCGGCCTCGAGGTCAAAGGCTGCTGATTATCCTGCACACCTGTCACCACCGTCTCGCTCACCTGCACCTCATGACACTCACCTGGACTCCATCACCTTGATTATCTTCCCTGTATCTGTCACTCACCTGGACTCCATCACCTTGATTACCTTCCCTGTATCTGTCACTTACCTGGACTCCATCACCTTGATTATCTTCCCTGTATCTGTCACTTACCTGGACTCCATCACCTTGATTACCTTCCCTGTATCTGTCACTCACCTGGACTCCATCACCTTGATTACCTTCCCTGTATCTGTCACTTACCTGGACTCCATCACCTTGATTATCTTCCCTGTATCTGTCACTCACCTGGACTCCATCACCTTGATTATCTTCCCTCTATCTGTCACTCACCTGGACTCCATCACCTTGATTATCTTCCCTCTATCTGTCACTCACCTGGACTCCATCACCTTGATTATCTTCCTGTATCTGTCACTCACCTGGACTCCATCACCTTGATTATCTTCCCTATATCTGTCACTCACCTGGACTCCATCACCTTGATTATCTTCCCTGTATCTGTCACTTACCTGGACTCCATCACCTTGATTATCTTCCCTGTATCTGTCACTCACCTGACTCCATCACCTTGATTATCTTCCCTATATCTGTCACTCACCTGGACTCATCACCTTGATTATCTTCCCTGTATCTGTCACTCACCTGGACTCCATCACCTTGATTATCTTCCCTCTATCTGTCACTCACCTGGACTCCATCACCTTGATTATCTTCCCTCTATCTGTCACTCACCTGGACTCCATCACCTTGATTATCTTCCCTGTATCTGTCACTCACCTGGACTCCATCACCTTGATTATCTTCCCTGTATCTGTCACTCACCTGGACTCCATCACCTTGATTATCTTCCCTGTATCTGTCACTCACCTGGACTCCATCACCTTGATTATCTTCCCTCTATCTGTCACTCACCTGGACTCCATCACCTCCTTTATTTTTTATTTTATTTTATTTCACCTTTATTTAACCAGGTAGGCTAGTTGAGAACAAGTTCTCATTTGCAACTGCGACCTGGCCAAGATAAAGCATAGCAGTGTGAACAGACAACACAGAGTTACACATGGAGTAAACAATTTAGCAAGTCAATAACACAGTAGAAAAAAATGGGCAGTCTATATACAATGTGTGCAAAAGGCATGAGGAGGTAGGCGAATAATACAATTTTGCAGATTAACACTGGTGATAAATGATCAGATGGGCATGTACAGGTAGAGATATTGGTGTGCAAAAGAGCAGAAAAGTAAATAAATAAAAACAGTATAAAAACAGTATGGGAATGAGGTAGGTGAAAAAGGGTGAGCTATTTACCAATAGACTATGTACAGCTGCAGCGATCGGTTAGCTGCTCGGATAGCTGATGTTTGAAGTTGGTGAGGGAGATAAGTCTCCAACTTCAGCGATTTTTGCAATTCGTTCCAGTCACAGGCAGCAGAGTACTGGAACGAAAGGCGGCCAAATGAGGTGTTGGCTTTAGGGATGATCAGTGAGATACACCTGCTGGAGCGCGTGCTACGGATGGGTGTTGCCATCGTGACCAGTGAACTGAGATAAGGCGGAGCTTTACCTAGCATGGACTTGTAGATGACCTGGAGCCAGTGGGTCTGGCGACGAATATGTAGTGAGGGCCAGCCGACTAGAGCATACAAGTCGCAGTGGTGGGTGGTATAAGGTGCTTTAGTGACAAAACGGATGGCACTGTGATAGACTGCATCCAGTTTGCTGAGTAGAGTGTTGGAAGCCATTTTGTAGATGACATCGCCGAAGTCGAGGATCGGTAGGATAGTCAGTTTTACTAGGGTAAGCTTGGCAGCGTGAGTGAAGGAGGCTTTTGTTGCGGAATAGAAAGCCGACTCTGGATTTGATTTTTGATTGGAGATGTTTGATGTGAGTCTGGAAGGAGAGTTTGCAGTCTAGCCAGACACCTAGGTACTTATAGATGTCCACATATTCAAGGTTGGAACCATCCAGGGTGGTGATGCTAGTCGGGCATGCGGGTGCAGGCAGCGATCGGTTGAAAAGCATGCATTTGGTTTTACTCGCGTTTAGGAGCAGTTGGAGGCCACGGAAGGAGTGCTGTATGGCATTGAAGCTCGTTTGGAGGTTGGATAGCACAGTGTCCAATGACGGGCCGAAAGTATATAGAATGGTGTAGTCTGCGTAGAGGTGGATCAGGGAATCGCCCGCAGCAAGAGCAACATCATTGATATATACAGAGAAAAGAGTCGGCCCGAGAATTGAACCCTGTGGCACCCCCATAGAGACTGCCAGAGGACCGGACAGCATGCCCTCCGATTTGACACACTGAACTCTGTCTGCAAAGTAATTGGTGAACCAGGCAAGGCAGTCATCCGAAAAACCGAGGCTGTTGAGTCTGCCGATAAGAATTTGGTGATTGACAGAGTCGAAAGCCTTGGCGAGGTCGATGAAGACGGCTGCACAGTACTGTCTTTTATCGATGGCGGTTATGATATCATTTAGTACCTTGAGTGTGGCTGAGGTGCACCCGTGACCGGCTCGGAAACCAGATTGCACAGCGGAGAAGGTACGGTGGGATTCGAGATGGTCAGTGACCTGTTTGTTGACTTGGCTTTCGAAGACCTTAGATAGGCAGGGCAGGATGGATATAGGTCTATAGCAGTTTGGGTCCAGGGTGTCTCCCCCTTTGAAGAGGGGGATGACTGCGGCAGCTTTCCAATCCTTGGGGATCTCAGACGATATGAAAGAGAGGTTGAACAGGCTGGTAATAGGGGTTGCGACAATGGCGGCAGATAGTTTCAGAAATAGCGGGTCCAGATTATCAAGCCCAGCTGATTTGTACGGGTCCAGGTTTTGCAGCTCTTTCAGAACATCTGCTATCTGGATTTGGGTAAAGGAGAACCTGGAGAGGCTTGGGTGAGGAACTACGGGGCGGAGCTGTTGGCCGAGGTTGGAGTAGCCAGGCGGAAGGCATGGCCAGCCGTTGAGAAGTGCTTATTGAAGTTTTCGATAATCATGGATTTATCGGTGGAGACCGTGTTTCCTAGCCTCAGTGCAGTGGGCAGCTGGGAGGAGGTGCTCTTGTTCTCCATGGACTTCACAGTGTCCCAGAACTTTTGGAGTTGGAGTTACAGGATGCAAACTTCTGCCTGAAGAAGCTGGCCTTAGCTTTCCTGACTGACTGCGTGTATTGGTTCCTGACTTCCCTGAACAGTTGCATATCACGGGGCTATTCGATGCTATTGCAGTCCGCCACAGGATGTTTTTGTGCTGGTCGAGGGCAGTCAGGTCTGGAGTGAACCAAGGGCTGTATCTGTTCTTGGTTCTGCATTTTTGAACGGAGCATGCTTATCTAAAATGGTGAGGAAGTTACTTTTAAAGAATGACCAGGCATCCTCAACTGACGGGATGAGGTCAATGTCCTTCCAGGATACACGGGCCAGGTCGATTAGAAAGGCCTGCTCACAGAAGTGTTTTAGGGAGCGTTTGACAGTGATGAGGGTGGTCGTTTGACTGCGGCTCCGTGGCGGATACAGGCGATGAGGCAGTGATCGCTGAGATCCTGGTTGAAGACAGCGGAGGTATATTTGGAGGGCCAGTTGGTCAGGATGGCGTCTATGAGGGTGCCCTTGTTTACAGAGTTAGGGTTGTACCTGGTGGGTTCCTTGATGATTTGAGTGAGATTGAGGGCATCTAGCTTAGATTGTAGGACTGCCGGGGTGTTAAGCATATCCCAGTTTAGGTCACCTAACAGAACAAACTCTGAAGCTAGATGAGGGCGATCAATTCACAAATGGTGTCCAGGGCGCAGCTGGGAGCTGACGGGGGTCGGTAGCAGGCGGCAACAGTGATAGACTTGTTTCTGGAGAGAGTAATTTTCAAAATTAGTAGTTCAAACTGTTTGGGTATGGACCTGGAAAGTATGACATTACTTTGCAGGCTATCTCTGCAGTAGACTGCGACTCCGCCCCCTTTGGCAGTTCTATCTTGACGGAAGATGTTATAGTTGGGTATGGAAATCTCTGAATTTTGGTGGCCTTCCTGAGCCAGGATTCAGACACGGCAAGGACATCAGGGTTAGCAGAGTGTGCTAAAGCAGTGAGTAAAACAAACTTAGGGAGGAGGCTTCTGATGTTGACATGCATAAAACCAAGACTTTTCGATCACAGAAGTCAACAAATGAGGGTACCTGGGGGCATGCAGGGCCTGGGTTTACCTCCACATCACCCGCGGAACAGAGAAGGAGTAGTATGAGGGTGCGGCTAAAGGCTATCAAAACTGGTCGCCTAGAGCGTTGGGGGCAGAGGATAAGAGGAGCAGGTTTCTGGGCATGGTAGAATATATTCAGGGCATAATGCGCAGACAGGGGTATGGTGGGGTGCGGGTACAGCGGAGGTAAGCCCAGGCACTGGGTGATGATGAGAGAGGTTGTATCTCTGGACATGCTGGTTGTAATGGGTGAGGTCACCGCATGTGTGGGGGGTGGGACAAAGGAGGTAACAGGGGTATGCAGAGTGGATCTAGGGGCTCCATTGTGAACTAAAACAATGATAACTAACCTGAACAACAGTATACAAGGCATATTGACATTTGGGAGAGACAACAGCGAGGCATACAGTAATCACAGGTGTTTTGGGAAAGCTAACTAAAAAAGTAGGCGAGGCTAATCAGCTAGCACAACAAACAGCAGGTAAAATGGCGTTGACTAAAACTAAGATAAATTAAAACAAGCAGAATGGGGTCACAGTGATTAATGGACAGTTTCCAGCGAAGGTCAAACAAATAAAAAGCCAAGAAATCAGTGTCCATGGGGGCAGCGTGTGGATGGGCAGGAAGCTGGGCTGGCGAGTGTTATCCAGGTTTTTTAATTTTTAAAAAATTTTATTTATTTTTAAACTAACAATGACTAAATAGCTTGTAGCTAGTTAGCTGGTTAGCGTCTGGAGGTTCTTGAGTGTGTCAAAAATAAATCAAAATTAAAAGTGATAGCGAATCCGTATCACAGTGGGTGAGGCAGGTTTCGCCCAGAAGGTATAAACAAATAAAAATCAAAGAGAGATAGAAAGTAAATGGGTTCAGAAGTGTTTGGGATGAGGTGAGTCAGATGGTTAGCAGGCCTGTGCATAACAAGCTAACAGTTCTTAGGCCCGGGCTACAAGCTAGCCGTTATCAGAGCCGAATAGCAGTAGGGAGATAGCGAGGGCTAGAGACCACCGTCACCACCGTCTCGCTCACCTGCACCTCATGACACTCACCTGGACTCCATCACCTTGATTATCTTCCCTGTATCTATTCACTCACCTGGACTCCATCACCTTGATTACCTTCCCTGTATCTGTCAGCTGTACCTGGACTCCATCACCTTGATTATCTTCCCTGTATCTGTCACTTACCTGGACTCCATCACCTTGATTACCTTCCCTGTATCTGTCACTCACCTGGACTCCATCACCTTGATTACCTTCCCTGTATCTGTCACTTACCTGGACTCCATCACCTTGATTATCTTCCCTGTATCTGTCACTCACCTGGACTCCATCACCTCCTTTATTTTTTTATTTTATTTCACCTTTATTTAACCAGGTAGGCTAGTTGAGAACAAGTTCTCATTTGCAACTGCGACCTGGCCAAGATAAAGCATAGCAGTGTGAACAGACAACACAGAGTTACACATGGAGTAAACAATTTAGCAAGTCAATAACACAGTAGAAAAAAATGGGCAGTCTATATACAATGTGTGCAAAAGGCATAGGAGTGTAGGCGAATAATACAATTTTGCAGATTAACACTGGTGATAAATGATCAGATGGGCATGTACAGGTAGAGATATTGGTGTGCAAAAGAGCAGAAAAGTAAATAAATAAAAACAGTATAAAAACAGTATGGGAATGAGGTAGGTGAAAAAGGGTGAGCTATTTACCAATAGACTATGTACAGCTGCAGCATCGGTTAGCTCTCGGATAGTCTGATGTTTGAAGTTGGTGAGGGAGATAAAAGTCTCCAACATTCAGCGTTTCCGCAATGTCGTTCCAGTCACAGGCAGCAGAGTGCACCAGACCGTGCTGGAACGAAAGGCGGCCAAATGAGGTGTTGGCTTTAGGGATGATCAGTGAGATACACAGTGACAAAACGGATGGCACTGTGATAGACTGCATCCAGTTTGCTGAGTAGAGTGTTGGAAGCCATTTTGTAGATGACATCGTGGGAGTTCGAGGATCTAGGATAGTCAGTTTTACTAGGGTAACTGGCAGCGTGAGTGAAGGAGGCTTTGTTGCGGAATCAGAATGCCGACTCTGGTTTGATTTTTGATTGGAGATGTTTGATGTGAGTCTGGAAGGAGAGTTTGCAGTCTAGCCAGACACCTAGGTACTTATAGATGTCCACATATTCAAGGTTGGAACCATCCAGGGTGGTGATGCTAGTCGGGCATGCGGGTGCAGGCAGCGATCGGTTGAAAAGCATGCATTTGGTTTTACTCGCGTTTAGGAGCAGTTGGAGGCCACGGAAGGAGTGCTGTATGGCATTGAAGCTCGTTTGGAGGTTGGATAGCACAGTGTCACCTCTCACAATGACGGGCCGAAAGTATATAGAATGGTCACGTCTGCGTAGAGGTGGATCAGGGAATCGCCCGCAGCAAGAGCATTCATCATTGATATATACAGAGAAAAGAGTCGGCCCTTTTGAATTGAACCCTGTGGCACCCCCATAGAGACTGCCAGAGGACCGGACAGCATGCCCTCGATTTGACACACTGAACTCTGTCTGCAAAGTCATTGGTGAACCAGGCAAGGCAGTCATCCGAAAAACCGAGGCTGTTGAGTCTGCCGATAAGAATTTGGTGATTGACAGAGTCGAAAGCCTTGGCGATGGTCGATGAAGACGGCTGCACAGTACTGTCTTTATCGATGGCGGTTATGATATCATTTAGTACCTTGAGTGTGGCTGAGGTGCACCCGTGACCGGCTCGGAAACCAGATTGCACAGCGGAGAAGGTACGGTGGGATTCGAGATGGTCAGTGACCTGTTTGTTGACTTGGCTTTCGAAGACCTTAGATAGGCAGGGCAGGATGGATATAGGTCTATAGCAGTTTGGGTCCAGGGTGTCTCCCCCTTTGAAGAGGGGGATGACTGCGGCAGCTTTCAATCCTTGGGGATCTCAGACGATATGAAAGAGAGGTTGAACAGGCTGGTAATAGGGGTTGCGACAATGGCGGCAGATAGTTTCAGAAATAGCGGGACCAGATTATCAAGCCCAGCTGATTTTACGGGTCCAGGTTTTGCAGCTCTTTCAGAACATCTGCTATCTGGATTTCCAAGGAGAACCTGGAGAGGCTTGGGTGAGGAACTACAGGGGGGCGGAGCTGTTGGCCGAGGTTGGAGTAGCCAGGCGGAAGGCATGGCCAGCCGTTGAGAAGTGCTTATTGAAGTTTTCGATAATCATGGATTTATCGGTGGAGACCGTGTTTCCTAGCCTCAGTGCAGTGGGCAGCTGGGAGGAGGTGCTCTTGTTCTCCATGGACTTCACAGTGTCCCAGAACTTTTTGGAGTTGGAGTTACAGGATGCAAACTTCTGCCTGAAGAAGCTGGCCTTAGCTTTCCTGACTGACTCCGTGTATTGGTTCCTGACTTCCCTGAACAGTTGCATATCACGGGGCTATTCGATGCTATTGCAGTCCGCCACAGGATGTTTTTGTGCTGGTCGAGGGCAGTCAGGTCTGGAGTGAACCAAGGGCTGTATCTGTTCTTGGTTCTGCATTTTTGAACAGACATGCTTATCTAAAATGGTGAGGAAGTTACTTTTAAAGAATGACCAGGCATCCTCAGCTGACGGGATGAGGTCAATGTCCTTCCAGGATACACGGGCCAGGTCGATTAGAAAGGCCTGCTCACAGAAGTGTTTTAGGGAGCGTTTGACAGTGATGAGGGTGGTCGTTTGACTGCGGCTCCGTGGCGGATACAGGCGATGAGGCAGTGATCGCTGAGATCCTGGTTGAAGACAGCGGAGGTATATTTGGAGGGCCATTTGGTCAGGATGGCGTCTATGAGGGTGCCCTTGTTTACAGAGTTAGGGTTGTACCTGGTGGGTTCCTTGATGATTTGAGTGAGATTGAGGGCATCTAGCTTAGATTGTAGGACTGCCGGGGTGTTAAGCATATCCCAGTTTAGGTCACCTAACAGAACAAACTCTGAAGCTAGATGAGGGCGATCAATTCACAAATGGTGTCCCCCAGGCGCAGCTGGGAGCTGAGGGGGTCGGTAGCAGGCGGCAACAGTGATAGACTTGTTTCTGGAGAGAGTAATTTTCAAAATTAGTAGTTCAAACTGTTTGGGTATGGACCTGGAAAGTATGACATTACTTTGCAGGCTATCTCCAGTAGACTGCTGACTCCGCCCCCTTTGGCAGTTCTATCTTGACGGAAGATGTTATAGTTGGGTATGGAAATCTCTGAATTTTTGGTGGCCTTCCTGAGCCAGGATTCAGACACGGCAAGGACATCAGGGTTAGCAGAGTGTGCTAAAGCAGTGAGTAAAACAAACTTAGGGAGGAGGCTTCTGATGTTGACATGCATAAAACCAAGACTTTTCGATCACAGAAGTCAACAAATGAGGGTACCTGGGGGCATGCAGGGCCTGGGTTTACCTCCACATCACCCGCGGAACAGAGAAGGAGTAGTATGAGGGTGCGGCTAAAGGCTATCAAAACTGGTCGCCTAGAGCGTTGGGGGCAGAGGATAAGAGGAGCAGGTTTCTGGGCATGGTAGAATATATTCAGGGCATAATGCGCAGACAGGGGTATGGTGGGGTGCGGGTACAGCGGAGGTAAGCCCAGGCACTGGGTGATGATGAGAGAGGTTGTATCTCTGGACATGCTGGTTGTAATGGGTGAGGTCACCGCATGTGTGGGGGTGGGACAAAGGAGGTAACAGGGGTATGCAGAGTGGATCTAGGGGCTCCATTGTGAACTAAAACAATGATAACTAACCTGAACAACAGTATACAAGGCATATTGACATTTGGGAGAGACATACAGCGAGGCATACAGTAATCACAGGTGTTGAATTGAAGCTAGCTAAAAACAGTAGGCGAGGCTAATCAGCTAGCACAACAAACAGCAGGTAAAATGGCGTTGACTAGGCAACTGGGCCGACAGATAAACAAACAAGCAGAATGGGGTACCGTGATTAATGGACAGTCCAGCGTCGTCAGCTATGTAGCCAAGAAATCAGTGTCCAGGGGGCAGCGGTGGATGGGCAGGGAAGCTGGGCTGGCGAAAGTGTTATCCAGGTTTTTTAATTTTTTTTTTTTTTTATTTTTAAACTAACAATGACTAAATAGCTTGTAGCTAGTTAGCTGGTTAGCGTCTGGAGGTTCTTGAGTGTGTCATAAAAATAAATCAAAATTAAAAGTGATAGCGAATCCGTATCACAGTGGGTGAGGCAGGTTTCCGGAAGGTATAAACAAATAAAAATCAAAGAGAGATAGAAAGTAAATGGGTTCAGAAGTGTTTGGGATGAGGTGAGTCAGATGGTTAGCAGGCCTGTGCTAACAAGCTAACAGTTCGTAGGCCCGGGCTAGACAAGCTAGCCGTTAGCAGGCCGAATAGCAAGTAGGGAGATAGCGAGGGCTAGAGAGCTAACCTTTGGGGACGTCGCGATGGGGTGAGTCTGTTTATTCCTCTTCTTGCGGTGACATCGACAGACCGGTCGTGGGCCCGGGTAATTGTAGCCCAGGATTATGCTACAGGAGCTCTAGTGCGCTGGGTGAGCTGGAGACACAGCGTTTCAGAAAGCTCGCGGGCCTTGGCCAGCAGATGGATCTTTGGCGATGTCGCAACGAAAAAGCCTGTTGAGACCACCTCGGACGATTATGTCGGCGGACCAGTCGTGATGGATCGGCGGCGCTCCGTGTCGGCAGTAAAGGGTCCAGGCCAATTGGCAAAAGAGGTATCGTTGGGCCTCTTCGGCTAGTCGGGAGATGGGCTTAGCTCAAGGCTAACTGTAGCTTGTTTTGGGCCAGAGACGTTGGCCAGGAGTAGCCACTCGGAATTGCAGCTAGCTAGTTGCGATGATCCGGTGTAAAGGTTCAGAGCTTGCGGTAGGAATCCGGAGATGTGGTAGAGAAAGAGCAGTCTGATATGCTCTGGGTTGATGTCGCGCTGGTGTTCTAGTTAGCTTAGAAGACCGCTAGCAATGGCTAACTGAGTACGAGCTAGTAGCTAGTTGCTGGCTAGCTTCTGATGGTGGCTCCGGATCTAATGTAAAGTATAGAAAAGGCGGATCCGTACCACATTGGGTGATGCGGGTTGCAGGAGAGTATATTCAGCTCTAGTTTGAGAGTGAGATTAAAATATGTACGAAATATATACAGAAAAATAAACGAAGAAAACTATATTTACACTAGACAGGACGGGACAAGACGTCACTCACCTGGACTCCATCACCTTGATTATCTTCCCTGTATCTGTCACTCACCTGGACTCCATCACCTTGATTATCTTCCCTATATCTGTCACTCACCTGGACTCATCACCTTGATTATCTTCCCTGTATCTGTCACTCACCTGGACTCCATCACCTTGATTATCTTCCCTCTATCTGTCACTCACCTGGACTCCATCACCTTGATTATCTTCCCTCTATCTGTCACTCACCTGGACTCCATCACCTTGATTATCTTCCCTGTATCTGTCACTCACCTGGACTCCATCACCTTGATTATCTTCCCTGTATCTGTCACTCACCTGGACTCCATCACCTTGATTATCTTCCCTCTATCTGTCACTCACCTGGACTCCATCACCTTGATTATCTTCCCTCTATCTGTCACTCACCTGGACTCCATCACCTTGATTATCTTCCCTGTATCTGTCACTCACCTGGACTCCATCACCTTGATTATCTTCCCTGTATGTGTCACTCACCTGGACTCCATCACCTTGATTATCTTCCCTGTATCTGTCACTCACCTGGACTCCATCACCTTGATTATCTTCCCTCTATCTGTCACTCACCTGGACTCCATCACCTTGATTATCTTCCCTGTATCTGTCACTCACCTGGACTCCATCACCTTGATTATCTTCCCTGTATCTGTCACTCACCTGGACTCCATCACCTTGATTATCTTCCCTGTATCTGTCACTCACCTGGACTCCATCACCTTGATTATCTTCCCTGTATCTGTCACTCACCTGGACTCCATCACCTTGATTATCTTCCCTGTATCTGTCACTCACCTGGACTCCATCACCTTGATTATCTTCCCTGTATCTGTCACTCACCTGGACTCCATCACCTTGATTATCTTCCCTGTATCTGTCACTCACCTGGACTCCATCACCTTGATTATCTTCCCTCTATCTGTCACTCACCTGGACTCCATCACCTTGATTATCTTCCCTCTATCTGTCACTCACCTGGACTCCATCACCTTGATTATCTTCCCTCTATCTGTCACTCACCTGGACTCCATCACCTTGATTATCTTCCCTGTATCTGTCACTCACCTGGACTCCATCACCTTGATTATCTTCCCTATATCTGTCACTCACCTGGACTCATCACCTTGATTATCTTCCCTGTATCTGTCACTCACCTGGACTCCATCACCTTGATTATCTTCCCTCTATCTGTCACTCACCTGGACTCCATCACCTTGATTATCTTCCCTCTATCTGTCACTCACCTGGACTCCATCACCTTGATTATCTTCCCTCTATCTGTCACTCACCTGGACTCCATCACCTTGATTATCTTCCCTGTATCTGTCACTCACCTGGACTCCATCACCTTGATTATCTTCCTTCCCTCCCTCATCATTTTATTTCTGATATTATCTAGACCACAAGCCTTCTTTGGTTTTATAGATTGGAGCTTTTCATTTGGTTCTTGTTGGGTTATTGGATAATTTAATGGACTTTGGTTGTTTATAATGACTGATTCAAGGATGTTCAGTTTTTCTAATTGGTTCTGTTGTAAGTGTTTTGTGGGATGTTTTTTTATAGATAATCAAAATAAGTTTTCCAAATTCCTTCATCTTGTATGGCTAATTCTTGTGGCTTTGTCGTGCTTAAATTGTTCCATATGTCCAAGAACTGATTTTGGTCAATTGCATTCTCTGTCTCTTTCCATCTCTCTCTCCTTCTCTCTCTCTCTCTCTCTCTCTCTCTTTCCCTCCTCTCTATGTCCCTCTCTCTCTGTGTCTCTCTGTCCCTCCCCTCTCTCTCTCTTTCCCTCCTCTCTCTGTCTCTCTGTCCCTCTCTCTCTCTCTCTCTTTCCTCCTCTCTCTGTCTCTCTCTGTCCCCCTCTCTCTCTCTCTCTCTCTCTCTCTCTCTCTCTCTCTCTCTCTCTCTCTCTCTCTCTCTCTCTCTCTCTCTCTGTCCCTCCCTCTCTCTCTCTCTCTCTTTACCTCCTCTCGTTGTCTCTCTGTCCCTGTCTCTCTGGTTCTCTCTCCCTCTTTCTCTCCTCTCTCTGTCTCTCTGTCCCTCTCTCTCTCTCTCTCTCTGTCCCTCCCTCTCTCTGTCTCTCTCTCTCTTTCCCTCCTCTCTCTGTCCCTCCCTCTCTCTCTCTCTCTTTCCCTCCTCTCTCTGTCTCTCTGTCCCCCTCTCTCTCTCTCTCTCTCTCTCTCTCTCTCTGTCCCTCTCTCTCTCTGTCCCCCCCTCTCTCTCTCTGTCCCTCCCTCTCTGTCTCTCTGTCCCTCTCTCTCTCTCTCTGTCTCTGTCCCTCTCTCTCTCTCTCTCTCTCTCTCTCTTTCCCTCCTCTCTCTGTCCCTCCCTCTCTCTCTCTCTCTCTCTTTCCCTCCTCTCTCTGCCTCTCTGTCCCTCTCTCTCTCTCTCTCTCTCTCTCTCTCTCTCTCTCTCTCTCTCTCTCTCTCTCTCTCTCTCTCTGTCCCCCTCTCTCTCTCTGTCCCTCCCTCTCTGTCTCTCTTTCCCTACTCTCTCTCTCTCTGTCCCTCTCTCTCTCTCTGTCCCTCTCTCTCTCTCTTTCCCTCCTCTCTCTGTCTCTCTGTCCCTCTCTCTCTGTCTCTCTCCCAATATGAATGTGGGAAGGGACAGGTTTCTCTAGGTTTCTCGCTATCTCCTGATAGCGCTGTCTGTGTATGCAGATGGCGTGACAGTTTTATTACAGGGGTTGAGGATGTTACGGTTCTCAAAAGCTCTAAAGGTGTATGAGGGGCCTCCTCAGCTAGAGTTAATTGGGAAAAAAGTGCATTTCTGTGGGCAGGTCAGCATCAGAGAGGG
>NW_026289260.1:0-4809 GCF_023373465.1 Oncorhynchus keta
GTGCATTTAGCGCTAATGATGACATGCGCATTTACTGGCAGGATGCGAAGAGCGCGAACAACAATTGAACAGAAGTCACCAGCAGAGACTGTACACTGAGCGCACAGTGAACTGCACCACGCCGGGCGCGCCACCATCCAAACGCATAAGGAGGAGTGCTGAGATTGTCCACAGCGTGTGGGTCATTGATGTCATGTAGAGCAGCCTGTCAGCAGGCTAGTCGGTGGCTGATATAACAGCGTCTCGCCTATGTTTGAACTTCATGCCTGAACATATGTGTGTATGCCATGTTTTCTAGCGCGGAGCTCTGTCATGCAGAATCCTCTGGTACGCCCACGCACAGCCATCGCATCAGAGCACACCACGCTCGTTCACTCCTAAGACGACACCGAATCCGTGACTCTCTCAGCTGGAGCTGGTGACGCTGTTCGCTCTCTGGCGGTAGAACGGGGATGTTTGGCATTGTACCGATTTGCAGTTTTGCACGGTGGTGCGTCTTCTGTGAGATGAACGGATGGAGAGGACCAGTGACCAAAAATGCCTACAGTCCTCCGCGGCACGGAAACTTTCCATCGTGTGTTCACTGATTCGTTGCGCATCTCAGGTGAGAAGAGATGCATTACGGTTTCTGCTTTTCTTTGTTTAACTTGAAGCGTAATTTTACTATTTTGTAGTCTAATATAATTTATTGGAACTTTTATTTTTTTAAATGGACGCTATTGCATTTCTCATTTGCAATTATTATTTAAAAACATATTTAATATATTTTAACCTTTTATTTAACTAGACAACCTTTAATTTGAAAACAAAATTAACGATGAAAATATGCTTAATGCACAAAAGCTAGTGTAGGATGTGTGCAAATACAAAGCAACAATTAAAATGGTTTGAAATGTTATATTGATTTATACAGTAGACTGCATTGTCACGATGAGATGGAAAATCAGTTTAGGACCTTGGTGGTTAGTGACGGTTAAACCAATTTCCGTCGTTGACAGGCCAAGCGCAACCTTTTGTTTTCGGTTTAGATCCAAGCATGCTCTGTTCTAAATATAGAAAGAAACGGTAGATATTTAGAAAGACTTTCAAATCATGTCGCAAATTGCAAGTTGATCCTGGTGAATCTGTCACCTCGGCCACATTGGCGCTGTAGGTCACAGGTGGTGGGAGAAGAGTTGGCTTGCATGCTGTTTGTTTGCAGGTGTTGTGATGGGTCGTGGTTGGTTTGGGCACTGGAGACCACGGTGTGTGTCTGGAGAGTTGCACCACCATTAATGTAGGCTACTGATGCTACTGTTAATAGATGTGAGAAATGCATTATGCACAATGACACTTATAATCTACTATGGCTACACTTTCAGCATTGTGTTCGATGACAGGGCTGCACGTACACATCACACCTTCATGCCAGTGCTGCGCTGATTACCAGCCTGACAGTGAATTACTCAGAGAGAAGAGAGAGAGAGGAGGAGTCACATAGAACACAGTGCCCACAGAGTTAGAGAGGAAGCTAGTAAAAGGGGTTAGAGAGAGAAGGACAGAGGAGGCAGTAAAGGGTTAGAGAAGGACAGAGGGAGGCAGTAAGAGGGTTAGAGAGACAGGACAGATAGGCAGTAAAAATGGGTTAGAGAAGGACAGAGGGAGGCAGTAAAAGGGGGTTAGAGGAGGCAGTAAAAGGGGTTAGAGAAAGGACAGAGTGGCAGTAAGAGGTTAAGAAGAGAAGGACAGGAGGCAGTAACAAGGGGTTAGAAGAAGGACAGAGGAGGCAGTAAAGGGGGTTAGAGATAAAGGACATAAGGGGAGGCAGTAAAGGGGTTAGAGAGAAAGAACAGTGAGGAGCAGTAAAGGGTTAGAGAGAAGGACAGAGGGAGGCAGCAGGGAGGTTAGAGGGAGGCAGTAAAGGGTTAGAGGAGGCAGTAAAGAGGCCAGAGGAGGCAGTAAAGGAGTTAGGGAAGCAGTAAAGGGGTTAGAGGGAGGCAGTAAAATGGGTTAGAGAGAAGGACAGGGGGAGGCAAAAGGGCTAGGAGAGAAGCACAGAGGGAGGCAGTAAAGAGGTTAGAGAGAAGGACAGAGGAGGCAGTAAAAAGGGGGTTAGAGAAGGCAGCAGGAGGCAGTAGTGGGGCTAGGAGAGAAGAACAGAGGGAGGCAGAAGGGGGTCAGGAGAGAATGACAGAGGAGGCAATACAAACAGAAGGACAGAGGGAGGCAGTAAGGGGTTAGAGAGAATAAGACACAGAGAGGCAGTAGGGCTAGAGAGCGAAGGACAGAGGGAGGCAGTAAAGGGGGTTAGAGAGAAGGACAGAGGGAGGCAGTAAAGGTTAGAGAGAAGGACAGAGGGAGGCAGTAAAGGGGCTAGAGAGAAGGACGAGAGGAGGCAGAAGGGGTTAGAGAGAAGGACAGAGAGAGGCAGTAAAGGGGGTTAGAGAGAAGGACAGAGGAGGCAGTAAAGGGGGTCGCAGGAGAAAGACAGAGGGAGGCAGTAAAGGGGGTTAGAGAGAAGGACAGATAAATAAATAATAAAAATTAAACAACAGTAAACATTACACTCACAAAGTTCCAAAGGAATAAAGACATTCTCAAATGTCATATTATGTGTAAAACAGTGTCGTAACGATGTACATAAGGGAAATACATTAACAATACATATGGGTTGTATTTACAATGGTGCTTGTTCGTTCCCTTTCTTGTGGCAACAGGTCACAAATTGTGCTGCTGTGATGGCACATTGTGGTATTTCACCAAGTAGATATGGGAGTTTATCAAAATTCAATGTTTTTTGAATCTCTTTGTGGGTCTGTGTAATCTGTGGGTCTGTGTAATCTGTGGAAATATGTGTCTCAAATATTGTCATATATTTGGCAGAGGTTAGGAAGTGCAGCTCAGTTTCCATCTCATTTTGTGGCAGAGCACATAGCCTGTCTTCTTGAGAGGCAGGTCTGCCTACAGTGGCCTCTCTCAATAGCAAGGCTATGCTCACTGAGTCTCTCTCTCTCTCATCTCATTCTTTCTTTTTCTCTCTCTGTCTCTATATGCAGCATCTGGAACAGGAAATGGTGGTGGCAGACATGCATTGCCCTGCTCACAGGTGTGTGTGTGTGTGTGTGTGTGTGTGTGTGTGTGTGTGTGGTGTGTGTGTGTGTGTGTGTGTGTGTGTGTGTGTGTGTGTCTGCAGATTAGCTTTACTTGGGCCAAACACAACAAACAGATGAGCAAGAGTCATTTTGATGTAGGTCACATGCTCTGGTTTGGTTTCACACCCATATCTAATAAGGCATTCTCATTGGTTACTGAAAGACCACCACTGTATAGACCAATGATATATATAAACCCTAGATTGCTAATGCTGTGCATCGCCACCAGTGAGAGGCTCTGAAGCCACCGGTCGGCCATATTGGCATTCCCCAGAAGGAGCAGTTCTCCATAGGAATTAATGGAATTCTTCAATTCAATGTTTCAAGGACAAAATTCACTTAACATTAGAATTTACAAAAATCTATATTTAAATTTTTATGTTTAGCTCACATAATATAACTTAAAAGTATGCATTAGGTGTCTGTAATACACTATTTATACACACAAGTATATGGACACCCCTTCAAATTAGTGGATTCGGCTATTTCAGCCACACCCGTTGCTGACAGGTGTATAAAACCAAGCACACAGCCATGCAATCTCCATATACAAACACTGGCAGTAGAGTGGCCTTACTGAAGAGCTCAGTGATCTGCAAAGTGGCACCATCATAGGATGCCACCTTTCCAACTAGTCAGTTCATACAATTTGTGGCCTCATTATCTGGAAGATAGATAATGAGTACATAGAAAACAGTGCCCACAGAATATGAGAGGCAGTAACAAGGACTAGAGAGTGAGCACATAGTCTGTCTTCTCTTGAGAGCCATGTCTGACTGCGGCAGCCTTTCTCAATAGCAAGGCTATGCTCACTGAGTGTCTCTCTCTCTCTCTCTCTCTCCAAACATATGCCCTGCTAGAGCTGCCCCAATCAAGTGTAAGTGATGTTATTGTGAAATGAAGCAACAATCGCTCAGCCGCGAAGTGTTAGACCACACAGAACGGGACCACTGAAGTGCACTGTCCTCGGTTGCAACACTCACTACCGAGTTCCAAACTGCCTCTGGAAGCAACACTCTCTACCGAGTTCCAAACTGCCTCTGGAAGCAACACTCTCTACCGAGTTCCAAACTCCCTCTGGAAGCAACACTCTCTACCGAGTTCGAAACTCCCTCTGGAAGCAACACTCTCTACCGAGTTCCAAACTCCCTCTGGAAGCAACACTCACTACCGAGTTCCAAACTGCCTCTGGAAGCAACACTCACTACCGAGTTCCAAACTGCCTCTGGAAGCAACACTCTCTACCGAGTTCCAAACTCCCTCTGGAAGCAACACTCTCTACCGAGTTCCAAACTCCTCTGGAAGCAACACTCACTACCGAAGTTCCAAACTGCCTCTGGAAGCAACACTCTCTACCGAGTTCCAAACTGCCTCTGGAAGCAACACTCTCTACCGAGTTCCAATCTCCTCTGGAAGCAACACTCACTACCGAGTTCCAAACTGCCTCTGGAAGCAACACTCTCTACCGGAGTTCCAAACTGCCTCTGGAAGCAACACTCACTACCGAAGTTCCAAACTGCCTCTGGAAGCAACACTCACTACCGAGTTCCAAACTGCCTCTGGAAGCAACACTCACTACCGAGTTCCAAACTGCCTCTGGAAGCCACGTGAAGGGAAATCTAATGCTTTCAACTTTGTGGCAACAGTTTGAGGAAGGACCTTTCCTGTTTCAGCATGA
>NW_026289261.1:0-3964 GCF_023373465.1 Oncorhynchus keta
TCAACCCTGGGTTGAAGAGGGAGTGGAAACACAATTCATTGGAATCAACCCTGGGTTGAAGAGGGAGTGGAAACACAATTCATTGGAATCAACCCTGGGTTGAAGAGGGAGTGGAAACACAATTCATTGGAATCAACCCTGGGTTGAAGAGGGAGTGGAAACACAATTCATTGGAATCAACCCTGGGTTGGAGAGGGAGTGGAAACACAATTCATTGGAATCAACCCTGGGTTGAAGAGGAGTGGAAACACAATTCATTGGAATCAACCCTGGGTTGGAGAGGGAGTGGAAACACAATTCATTGGAATCAACCCTGGGTTGAAGAGGAGTGGAAACACAATTAATTGGAATCAACCCTGGGTTGAAGAGGAGTGGAAACACAATTCATTGGAATCAACCCTGGGTTGGAGAGGGAGTGGAAACACAATTCATTGGAATCAACCCTGGGTTGAAGAGGGATGGATACACAATTCATTCATTGGAATCAACCCTGGGTTGGAGAGGGATGGATACACAATTCATTGGAATCAATCCTGGGTTGAAGAGGAGTGGAAACACAATTCATTGGAATCAATCCTGGGTTGAAGAGGGATGGATACACAATTCATTGGAATCAACCCTGGGTTGAAGAGGAGTGGAAACACAATTCATTGGAATCAACCCTGGGTTGAAGAGAGTGGAAACACAATTCATTGGAATCAACCCTGGGTTGAAGAGGGAGTGGAAACACAATTCATTGGAATCAACCCTGGGTTGAAGAGGGATGGATACACAATTCATTGGAATCAACCCTGGGTTGAAGAGGGAGTGGAAACACAATTCATTGGAATCAACCCTGGGTTGAAGAGGGAGTGGAAACACAATTCATTGGAATCAACCCTGGGTTGGAGAGGGAGTGGAAACACAATTCATTGGAATCAACCCTGGGTTGAAGAGGGAGTGGAAACACAATTCATTGGAATCAATCCTGGGTTGAAGAGGGATGGATACACAATTCATTGGAATCAACCCTGGGTTGGAGAGGGATGGATACACAATTCATTGGAATCAACCCTGGGTTGAAGAGGGAGTGGAAACACAATTCATTGGAATCAACCCTGGGTTGAAGAGGGATGGATACACAATTCATTGGAATCAACCCTGGGTTGAAGAGGGATGGATACACAATTCATTGGAATCAACCCTGGGTTGAAGAGGGATGGATACACAATTCATTGGAATCAACCCTGGGTTGAAGAGGAGTGGAAACACAATTCATTGGAATCAACCCTGGGTTGAAGAGGGATGGATACACAATTCATTGGAATCAACCCTGGGTTGAAGAGGGAGTGGAAACACAATTCATTGGAATCAACCCTGGGTTGAAGAGGAGTGGAAACACAATTCATTGGAATCAACCCTGGGTTGAAGAGGGAGTGGATACACAATTCATTGGAATCAACCCTGGGTTGGAGAGGGAGTGGAAACACAATTCATTGGAATCAACCCTGGGTTGAAGAGGGAGTGGAAACACAATTCATTGGAATCAACCCTGGGTTGAAGAGGGAGTGGAAACACAATTCATTGGAATCAACCCTGGGTTGAAGAGGGATGGATACACAATTCATTGGAATCAACCCTGGGTTGAAGAGGGAGTGGATACACAATTCATTGGAATCAACCCTGGGTTGAGAGGAAGTGGATACACAATTCATTGGAATCAACCCTGGGTTGAAGAGGAGTGGATACACAATTCATTGGAATCAACCCTGGGTTGAAGAGGATGGATACACAATTCATTGGAATCAACCCTGGGTTGAAGAGGGAGTGGATACACAATTCATTGGAATCAACCCTGGGTTGGAGAGGGAGTGGAAACACAATTCATTGGAATCAACCCTGGGTTGAAGAGGGAGTGGAAACACAATTCATTGGAATCAACCCTGGGTTGAAGAGGGAGTGGAAACACAATTCATTGGAATCAACCCTGGGTTGAAGAGGGATGGATACACAATTCATTGGAATCAACCCTGGGTTGAAGAGGGATGGATACACAATTCATTGGAATCAACCCTGGGTTGAAGAGGGAGTGGAAACACAATTCATTGGAATCAACCCTGGGTTGAAGAGGGAGTGGAAACACAATTCATTGGAATCAATCCTGGGTTGAAGAGGGAGTGGAAACACAATTCATTGGAATCAACCCTGGGTTGAAGAGGAGTGGAAACACAATTCATTGGAATCAACCCTGGGTTGAAGAGGGAGTGGAAACACAATTCATTGGAATCAACCCTGGGTTGAAGAGGGAGTGGAAACACAATTCATTGGAATCAACCCTGGGTTGAAGAGGAGTGGAAACACAATTCATTGGAATCAACCCTGGGTTGAAGAGGGAGTGGAAACACAATTCATTGGAATCAACCCTGGGTTGAAGAGGGAGTGGAAACACAATTCATTGGAATCAACCCTGGGTTGAAGAGGAGTGGAAACACAATTCATTGGAATCAACCCTGGGTTGAAGAGGGAGTGGATACACAATTCATTGGAATCAACCCTGGGTTGGAGAGGGAGTGGATACACAATTCATTGGAATCAACCCTGGGTTGAAGAGGGAGTGGATACACAATTCATTGGAATCAACCCTGGGTTGAAGAGGATGGATACACAATTCATTGGAATCAACCCTGGGTTGAAGAGGGAGTGGATACACAATTCATTGGAATCAACCCTGGGTTGAAGAGGAGTGGATACACAATTCATTGGAATCAACCCTGGGTTGAAGAGGGAGTGGATACACAATTCATTGGAATCAACCCTGGGTTGAAGAGGGAGTGGATACACAATTCATTGGAATCAACCCTGGGTTGAAGAGGGATGGATACACAATTCATTGGAATCAACCCTGGGTTGAAGAGGGATGGATACACAATTCATTGGAATCAACCCTGGGTTGAAGAGGGAGTGGAAACACAATTCATTGGAATCAACCCTGGGTTGAAGAGGAGTGGAAACACAATTCATTGGAATCAACCCTGGGTTGAAGAGGGAGTGGAAACACAATTCATTGGAATCAACCCTGGGTTGAAGGGGAGTGGAAACACAATTCATTGGAATCAACCCTGGGTTGGAGAGGGAGTGGAAACACAATTCATTGGAATCAACCCTGGGTTGAAGAGGGAGTGGAAACACAATTCATTGGAATCAACCCTGGGTTGAAGAGGGAGTGGAAACACAATTCATTGGAATCAACCCTGGGTTGAAGAGGAGTGGAAACACAATTCATTGGAATCAACCCTGGGTTGGAGAGGAGTGGAAACACAATTCATTGGAATCAACCCTGGGTTGAAGAGAGATGGAAACACAATTCATTGGAATCAACCCTGGGTTGGAGAGGAGTGGAAACACAATTCATTGGAATCAACCCTGGGTTGAAGAGGGAGTGGAAACACAATTCATTGGAATCAACCCTGGGTTGGAGAGGGAGTGGAAACACAATTCATTGGAATCAACCCTGGGTTGAAGAGGGATGGATACACAATTCATTGGAATCAACCCTGGGTTGAAGAGGGAGTGGAAACACAATTCATTGGAATCAACCCTGGGTTGAAGAGGGAGTGGATACACAATTCATTGGAATCAACCCTGGGTTGAAGAGGGAGATGGATACACAATTCATTGGAATCAACCCTGGGTTGAAGAGGGATGGATACACAATTCATTGGAATCAACCCTGGGTTGAAGAGGGAGTGGAAACACAATTCATTGGAATCAACCCTGGGTTGGAGAGGGAGTGGAAACACAATTCATTGGAATCAACCCTGGGTTGAAGAGGGAGTGGAAACACAATTCATTGGAATCAACCCTGGGTTGAAGAGGGAGTGGAAACACAATTCATTGGAATCAACCCTGGGTTGAAGAGGGATGGATACACAATTCATTGGAATCAACCCTGGGTTGGAGAGGATGGATACACAATTCATTGGAA
>NW_026289262.1:0-4857 GCF_023373465.1 Oncorhynchus keta
GGGTTAGAATGGGTTAGGGGTTAGAATGGGATAGGGTTAGGATGGGATAGAATGGGTTAGGATGGGATAGAATGGGTTAGGAATGGGTTAGAATGGGTTAGGGTTAGAATGGGTTAGGGTTAGAATGGGATAGGGTTAGGATGGGATAGAATGGGTTAGGATGGGATAGAATGGGTTATAGGATGGGTTAGAATGGGTTAGGGTTAGAATGGGTTATAATGGGTTATAGAATGGGTTAGGGGTTAGAATGGGTTAGGGTTAGAATGGGTTATAATGGGTTAGTAATGGGTTAGGGTTAGTATGGGTTAGAATGGGTTAGGGTTAGAATGGGTTAGGATGGGTTAGAATGGGTTAGGGTTAGAATGGGTTAGAGTTAGGGTTAGGGTTAGAATGGGTTAGGGTTAGAATGGGTTAGGGTTAGAATGGGTTAGGGTTAGAATGGGTTAGAATGGGTTAGGGTTAGAATGGGTTAGGGTTAGAATGGGATAGGGTTAGAATGGGTTAGGGTTAGAATGGGTTAGGGTTAGTGGATAGAATGGGTTAGGATGGGATAGAATGGGTTAGGATGGGTTAGGGTTAGAATGGGTTAGGGTTAGAATGGGTTAGAGGTTAGAATGGGTTAGATGGGTTAGAATGGGTTAGAATGGGTTAGGGTTAGAATGGGTTAGGGTTAGAATGGGTTAGGGTTAGAATGGGTTAGGGTTAGAATGGGTTAGGATAGAATGGGTTAGGGTTAGAATGGGTTAGGGTTAGAATGGGTTAGGGTTAGAATGGGATAGGGTTAGAATGGGTTAGAGGTTAGGGAGTGGGATAGAATGGGTTAGGATGGGTTAGAATGGGTTAGGATGGGTTAGGGTTAGAATGGGTTAGGGTTAGAATGGGTTAGGGTTAGAATGGGTATAATGGGTTAGAATGGGTTAGAATGGGTTAGGGTTAGAATGGGTTAGGGTTAGAATGGGTTAGGGTTAGAATGGGTTAGGGTTAGAATGGGTATAGGGTTAGGATGGGTTAGAATGGGTTAGGATGGGTTAGAATGGGTTAGGAATGGGTTAGGGTTAGAATGGGTTAGGGTTAGAATGGGTTAGGGTTAGAATGGGTTAGGGTTAGAATGGGTTAGGGTTAGAATGGGTTAGGTTAGGATGGGATAGAATGGGTTAGGATGGGATTAGAATGGGTTAGAGGGTTAGAATGGGTTAGTAATGGGTTAGAATGGGTTAGGGATTAGAATTAGGGTTAGAATGGGTTAGGGTTAGAATGGGATAGGGTTAGAGATGGGATAGGGTTAGAATGGGTTAGGGTTAGAATGGGTTAGGAGTTAGAATTGGGTTAGAATGGGTTAGAATGGGTTAGGGTTAGAATGGGTTAGGGTTAGAATGGGTTAGGGTTAGGATGGGTATAGAATGGGTTAGGATGGGATGGGTTAGAATAGGGTTAGAATGGGTTAGAATGGGTTAGAATGGGTTAGGGTTAGAATGGGTTAGGGAATGGGTTAGGGTTAGAATGGGTTAGGGTTAGAATGGGTTAGGGTTAGAATGGGTTAGGAAATGGGTTAGAATGGGTTAGAATGGGTTAGGGTTAGAATGGGTTAGGGTTAGAATGGGTATAGGGTTAGGGATGGGTTAGAATGGGTTAGGATGGGTTAGAATGGGTTAGGGTTAGAATGGGTTAAGGTTAGAATGGGTTAGGTTAATGGGTTAGGAATTAGAGTTAGAATGGAGGTTAGGATGGGTTAGAATTGGATAGGTTAGAATGGGTTAGGGTTAGGATGGGTTAGGGTTAGTAATGGGTTAGGGTTAGAATGAGGTTAGAATGGGTTAGGGTTAGAATGGGTTAGAGGTTAGAATGGGATTAGGGTTAGAAATGGGTTAGAGATTGGATAGAATGGGTTAGGATGGGTTAGGGTTAGAATGGGTTAGGGTTAGAATGGGTTAGGGTTAGGAATGGGTTAGAATGAGGTTAGAATGGGTTAGAATGGGTTAGGGTTAGAATGGGTTAGGGTTAGAATGGGTTAGGGTTAGGATGGGTTAGAATGGGTTAGGGGTTAGAATGGGTTAGGCTAGGATGGTTAGAATGGGTTAGGGTTAGAATGGGTTAGGGTTAGAGAATGGGTTAGGGTTAGAATGGGATAGAATGGGTTAGGATGGGATAGAATGGGTTAGGGTTAGAATGGGTTAGAATGGGTTAGGGTTAGAATGGGTTAGGGTTAGAATGGGTTAGGGTTAGAATGGGATAGGGTTAGGGATGGGATAGAATGGGTTAGGATGGGTTAGAATGGGTTAGGATGGGATTAGAATGGGTTAGGGTTAGAATGGGATAGGGTTAGAATGGGATAGGGTTAGGATGGGATAGAATGGGTTAGGATGGGATAGAATGGGTTAGGATGGGTTAGAATGGGTTAGGGTTAGAATGGGTTAGAATGGGTTAGAATGGGTTAGGGTTAGAATGGGTTAGGGTTAGAATGGGTTATAATGGGTTAGAATGGGTTAGGATAGGATGGGTTAGAATGGGTTAGAGTTAGAATGGGTTAGGATGGGTTAGAATGGGTTAGGAGTTAGAATGGGTTAGGGTTAGAATGGGTTAGGGTTAGAATGGGTTAGGGTTAGGATGGGTTAGGGTTAGAATGGGTTAGGGTTAGAATGGGTAAGAATGGGTTAGGGTTAGAATGGGTTGGGTTAGGGTTAGAAATGGTAAGGTTAGGGTTAGAAATGGGTTAGGTTAGGATGGGCTAGAATGGGATATGGTTAGAATGGGATAGGGTTAGAATGGGTTAGGGTTAGAATGGGTTACGGTTAGAATGGGTTAGAATGAGTTTGGGTTTGGTTAGAATGGGTTAGGGTTAGGATGGTTAGTGTTAGAATGGGTTAGGGTTAGAATGGGTTAGGTTTAGAATGGGTTAGGGTTAGAATGGGTTAGGGTTAGAATGGGTTAGGGTTAGGGTTAGAATGGGTTAGGGTTAGAATGGGTTAGGGTTAGAATGGGATAGGGTTAGAATGGGTTCAGGTTAGAATGGGTTAGAACAGGTTTGGGTTAGAATGGGTTAAGGTTAGAATGGGTTGGAATGGGTTAGAATGGGTTAATGTTAGAGATGGGTTAGGGTTGGAATGGGTTAAGTTAGATTGGGTTAGGGTTAGGATGGGTTGAGGGTTCTAATGGATTAGGATGGGTTAGAAATGGGATCAGGGTTAGAATGGGTTAAGGTTAGAATGGGTCAAGGGTTAGAATGGGTTAGGG
Organism: Oncorhynchus keta; assembly: GCF_023373465.1. NCBI lineage: Eukaryota > Metazoa > Chordata > Actinopteri > Salmoniformes > Salmonidae > Oncorhynchus > Oncorhynchus keta. The sequence goes on from NW_026289262.1 coordinate 3,232, forward strand.
TTAGCATGGGATTAGGGATAGGGTTAGAATGTGATTAGAGTTAGAATGGTTGGGGTTAGGATGGGTTGGAATGGGTTAGGGTTAGAAGATGGGTTAGTGGTTAGAATGGGTTAGGGTTAGAATGGGTTAGGATGGGTTAGGGTTAGAATGGGTTAGGGTTAGGATGGGATAGGGTTAGAATGGATAGGGTTAGAATGGGTTAGGTTGGGATGGGTTAGAATGGGTTAGGATGGGTTAGAATGGGTAGGATGGTTAGGGTTTAATAGGTTGAGGGTTAGAATGGGTTAGGGTTAGAATGGGTATAGGGTTAGAATGGGTTAGGTAATGGGTTAGGTTAGAATGGTAGTTAGGATGGGTTAGAATGGGTTAGGTTAGATGGGATAGAGGTTAGGATGGGATTAGAATGGGTTAGGATGGATAGAATGGGTTAAGGATGGGTTAGGGTTAGAATGGGTTAGGGTTAGAATGGGTTAGGGTTAGAATGGGTTAGGAATGGGTTAGTGGTTAGAATGGGTTAGGGTTAGAATGGGTTAGGGTTAGAATGGGTTAGAATGGGTTAGGATGGGATAGAATGAGTTAGGGTTAGAATGGGTTAGAATAGAGTTAGAATGGGTTAGGTGAATTAGAATGGGTTAGGGTTAGAATGGGTTAGGGTTAGAATGGGTTAGGTTAGAATGGGTTAGGGTTAGAATGGGTTAGGGTTAGAATGGGTTAGAATGGGTTAGAATGGGATTAGGGTTAGAATGGGTTAGGGTTAGAATGGGATAGGGTTAGGATGGGAATAGAATGGGTTAGAGGATGGGATAGAATGGGTTAAGTGTTAGAATGGGTTGAATGGGTTAGTAATGGGTTAAGGTTAAATGGGTTAGAATGGGTTAGGTTAGAATGGGTTAGGGTTAGAATGGGTTAGGGTTAGAATGGGTTAGAATGGGTTAGGGTTAGAATGGGTTAGGGTTAAGAATGGGTTAGGGTTAGAATGGGATAGGGTTAGGATGGGTTAGAAATGGGTTAGGAATGGGTTAGAATGGGTTAGGGTTAGAATGGGTTATGGGTTATGATGGGTTAGGGTTAGAATGGGTTAGGGTTAGAATGGGTTAAGGGTTAGAATGGGTTAGGGTTAGGATGGTAGGGTTAGAATGGGATAGGGTTAGAATGGGTTAGGGTTAGAATGGGTTAGGGTTAGAATGGGATAGGGTTAGAATGGGTTAGAATGGGTTAGGGTTAGAATGGGTTAGGGTTAGAATTGGTATAGGGTTAGGATGGGTTAGAATGGGTTAGAATGGGTTAGATGGGTTAGGATGGAGTTAGGGTTAGAATGGGTTAGGGTTAGAATGGGTTAGGGTTTAGAATGGGTTAGAATGGGTTAGAATGGTTAGAATGGGTTAGGGTTAGAATGGGTTAGGGTTAGGATGGGGATAGGGTTAGGATGGGCTAGAAGGATGGGTTAGGGGATAGAATGGGTTATATGGGTTAGAATGGGTTGTAAGGGTTAGATGGGTTAGAATGGGTTAGGTTAGAATGGGATAGGGTTAGAATGGATTAGAATGGGTTAGTATGGGTTAATGTTGGGATGGGTTAGGGTTAGGATGGGCTAGAATGGGGTTAGGGTTAGGTTGGGATGGGTTA
>NW_026289263.1:0-5113 GCF_023373465.1 Oncorhynchus keta
TTACATTTACATGTACATTTAAGTCATTTAGCAGACGCTCTTATCCAGAGCGACTTACAAATTGGTGCATTCACCTTATGACATCCAGTGGAACAGTCACTTTACAATAGTGCATCTAAATCTTAAAAGGGGGGTGAGAAGGATTACTTATCCTATCCTAGGTATTCCTTAAAGAGGTGGGGTTTCAGGTGTCTCCGGAAGGTGGTGATTGACTCCGCTGTCCTGGCGTCGTGAGGGAGTTTGTTCCACCAGAGCAGCGAACAGTTTTGACTGGGCTGAGCGGGAACTGTACTTCCTCAGTGGTAGGGAGGCGAGCAGGCCAGATGTGGATGAATGCAGTGCCCTTGTTTGGGTGTAGGGCCTGATCAGAGCCTGGAGGTACTGAGGTGCCGTTCCCCTCACAGCTCCGTAGGCAAGCACCATGGTCTTGTAGCGGATGCGAGCTTCAACTGGAAGCCAGTGGAGAGAGCGGAGGAGCGGGGTGACATGAGAGAACTTGGGAAGGTTGAACACCAGACGGGCTGCGGCGTTCTGGATGAGTTGTAGGGGTTTAATGGCACAGGCAGGGAGCCCAGCCAACAGCAAGTTGCAGTAATCCAGACGGGAGATGACAGGTGCCTGGATTAGGACCTGCGCCGCTTCCTGTGTGAGGCAGGGTCGTACTCTGCGGATGTTGTAGAGCATGAACCTACAGGAACGGGCCACCGCCTTGATGTTAGTTGAGAACGACAGGGTGTTGTCCAGGATCACGCCAAGGTTCTTAGCGCTCTGGGAGGAGGACACAATGGAGTTGTCAACCGTGATGGCGAGATCATGGAACGGGCAGTCCTTCCCCGGGAGGAAGAGCAGCTCCGTCTTGCCGAGGTTCAGCTTGAGGTGGTGATCCGTCATCCACACTGATATGTCTGCCAGACATGCAGAGATGCGATTCGCCACCTGGTCATCAGAAGGGGGAAAGGAGAAGATTAATTGTGTGTCGTCTGCATAGCAATGATAGGAGAGACCATGTGAGGTTATGACAGAGCCAAGTGACTTGGTGTATAGCGAGAATAGGAGAGGGCCTAGAACAGAGCCCTGGGGGACACCAGTGGTGAGAGCGCGTGGTGAGGAGACAGATTCTCGCCACGCCACCTGGTAGGAGCGACCTGTCAGGTAGGACGCAATCCAAGCGTGGGCCGCGCCGGAGATGCCCAACTCGGAGAGGGTGGAGAGGAGGATCTGATGGTTCACAGTATCGAAGGCAGCCGATAGGTCTAGAAGGATGAGAGCAGAGGAGAGAGAGTTAGCTTTAGCGGTGCGGAGCGCCTCCGTGATACAGAGAAGAGCAGTCTCAGTTGAATGACTAGTCTTGAAACCTGACTGATTTGGATCAAGAAGGTCATTCTGAGAGAGATAGCGGGAGAGCTGGCCAAGGACGGCACGTTCAAGAGTTTTGGAGAGAAAAGAAAGAAGGGATACTGGTCTGTAGTTGTTGACATCGGAGGGATCGAGTGTAGGTTTTTTCAGAAGGGGTGCAACTCTCGCTCTCTTGAAGACGGAAGGGACGTAGCCAGCGGTCAGGGATGAGTTGATGAGCGAGGTGAGGTAAGGGAGAAGGTCTCCGGAAATGGTCTGAGAAGAGAGGAGGGGATAGGGTCAAGCGGGCAGGTTGTTGGGCGGCCGGCCGTCACAAGACGCGAGATTTCATCTGGAGAGAGAGGGAGAAAGAGGTCAGAGCACGGGGTAGGGCAGTGTGAGCAGAACCAGCGGTGTCGTTTGACTTAGCAAACGAGGATCGGATGTCGTCTACCTTCTTTTCAAAAATAGGAAGATGAGGGTGGATCGATGACAATTTAAATACCTAGAATATGACCTAGAATATGTGGACAACTACAAATACCTAGGTGTCTGGTTCGACTGGAAACTCTCTTTCCAGACTCACATTAAGCATCTCCAATCCAAAATTAAATCTAGCAGGTACAGTTGAAGTCGGAAGTTTACATACACCTTAGCCAACTACATTTAAACTCAGTTTCACAATTCCTGACATTTATTCTTGGTAAAGATTCCCTGTCTTAGGTCAGTTAGGAACACAACTTTATTTTAAGAATGACTTTTTGCTCCCAACCTATAGACAGAAACTAAAACAGGAAACGCTGGTGCTCAGGTCTGTTCAACGTTGGTCCGACCAATCGAATTCCACGCTTCAAGATTGCTTCGATCACGTGGACTGGGATATGTTCCGCATAGCGTCGGACAATAACATTGATGAATACGCTGATTTGGGGAGCGAGTTTATTAGCAAGTGCATCGGAGATGTTGTACCCACAGCGACTATTAAAACATTCCCCAACCAGAACCGTGCATTGATGGCATTCGCGCAAAACTGAAATCAGGGCAAGGCGACCGGAAACATGACCGAATACAAACAGTGTAGCTATTCCCTCCGCAGAGCAATCAAACAAGCTAAGCGTTAGTATAGGAGACAACGTAGAGTCGCAATTCAACGGCTCCGACACGAGAGGTATGTGACAGGGTCTACAGTCAATCACGGACTACGAAAAGACAACCAGCCCCGTTGCGGACCACGATGTCTTGCTCCCAGACAAAACTAAACAGCTTCTTTGCTCGCTTTGAGGACAATACAGTGCTACCAACATGGCCCGCTACCAAAGCCTGCGGGCTCTCCTTCACTGCAGCTGACATTAGTAAAACATTGAAACGTGTTAACCCACGCAAGGCTGCCCGGCCCAGACGGCATCCTAGCCCGCGTCCTCAGAGCATGCACAGACTAGCTGGCTGGTATGTTTACTGACATATTCAATCAATCCTTATCCCAGTCTGGTGTTCCACATACTTCAAGAGGGCCACCATTGTTCCTGTTCCCAATAAAGCTAAGGTAACTGAGCTAAATGACTATTACCCATAGTACTCACTTCTGTCATCATGAAGTGCTTTGAGAGACTAGTCAAGGACCATATCACTTCCATCCTACCCTCCAACAACCGCCCCAATAGGTCCACAGATGGCCTTGTCAATCACATCTGCACACTGCCTAACCCATCTGGACAAGAGGAATACCTATGTAAGAATGCTGTTCATCAACTACAGCTCAGCATTTAACACCACAGTACCCTCTAAACTCATCATCAAGCTCGAGGACCCGGGTCTCGAACGCCCTGTGCAACTGGATCCTGGACTTTCTGACGGGCCGCCCCTGTTGGTGAGTAGGAAACAACATCTCTACCTCAACACTGGGGCCCCCACAGGGTGCGTTCTCAGCCCCTCTCCTGTACTCCCTGTTCACCCATGACTGCGTGGCTATGCATGCCTCCAACTCAATCATCAAGTTTGCAGACGACACTACAGTGGTAGGCGATTACCAACAGCGTGAGACGGCCTACAGGGAGGAGGTGAGGACCCTCAGTGTGGTGTCAGGAAAATAACCTCACACTCAATGTACACAAAACAAAGGAGATGATCGTGGACTTCAGGAAACAGCAGAAGGAGCAGCCCCCTATCACATCGACGGGACAGTAGTGGAGAAGGCGGAAAGTTTTACGTTCCTCAGGCGTACACATCACGACAAATTAAAATAGTCCACCCACACAGACAGCGTGGAGAAGAACTCTAGCAGCGCCTCTTCAACCTCCAGGAGGCTGAAGAAATTTGGCTTGTCACCAAAACACTCACAAACTTTCACAGACGCACAATCGAGAGCATCCGGTCGGGCTGTATCACCACCTGATACGGCAACTGCCTCCGCCCCATAACCGTAAGGCTCTCCAGAGGGTAGTGGGGTCTGCACAACACATTACCGGGGCAAACTACCTGCCCTCCAGGACACCTACACCAGCAAGGCCAAAAAGATCATCAAGGACAACAACCACCGAGCCACTGCCTGTTCACCTGCTATCATCCAGAAGGCGTGGTCAGCACAGGTGCATTAGAAAGCAGCGACCGAGAGAGTGAAAAACAGTTTCTATCTCAAGGCCATCAGACTGTTAAACAGCCATCACTAACATTGAGTGGCTGCTGCCAACATCTGACTCAAATCTCTAGCCCTTTAACAATTAAAAATAGGATGTAATAAATGTATCACTAGCCACTTTAAACAATGCCACTTTATATAATGTTTGCATACCCTACATTACTCATCTCATATGTATATACTATACTCTATATTCTACTGCATCTTGCCTATGCCATTTGGCTATCGCTCATCCATAATTTTTTATGGACATATTCTTATTCATTCCTTTACACTTGTGTGTATAAAGGTAGTTGTTGTAAAATTGTTAGATTACTTGTTAGATATTACTGCATGGTCAGAACTGGAAGAACAAGCATTTCGCTACACTCACATTAAGATCTGCTAACCATGTGTATGTGACACTTTTAAAAATATATATATTTTGATTTAAAGTGAAATAATCTGTCTGTAAACAATTGTTGGAAAATTGCTTGTGTCATGCACAAAGTAGATGTCCTAACCAACTTGCCAAAACTATAGTTTGATAACAAAAAATTGTGGAGTGGTTGAAAACCAGTTTTAATAACTCCAACCTAAGTGTATCGTCCGACTTTAACTGTGTGTGCACTGGTCATCCCCAAAGCCAACACTTCCTTTGGCCGCCTTTCCTTCCAGTTCTCTGCTGCCAATGACTGGAACGAATTTCAAAAATCTCTGAAGCTGGAGTCTTCTATCTCCCTCTCTAACTTTAAGCATCAGCTGTCTGAGCAGCTTACCGTTCACTGTACCTGTACACAGCCAATATGTAAATAGCACAGCAGACTACCTCATCCCCATATTATTACTTACCCTCTTGCTCTTTTTGCACCCTAGTATCTCAACTTGTACATCATCATCTGCACATCTATCACTCCAGTATTAATGGTAAATTGTAATTATTTTGCCTTAGGCCTATTTATTGTCTACCTCCTACTCTTCTACATTTGCACACCCTGTACATAGATTTTTTCTATTTGTATTTTATTTTGTGTTATTAACTGTACGTTTGTTTATGTGTAACTCTGTGTTGTTGTTTTTGTCACACTGCTTTGCTTTATTTTGGCCAGGTCGCAATTGTAAATGAGGCATGTTCTCAACTGGCCTACATGGTTAAATAAAGGT
>NW_026289264.1:0-25728 GCF_023373465.1 Oncorhynchus keta
TTTAAAACCATGACTAGAGAGAAACTGCCAACGAATACAGCAAAGAGCTGCTGTGTTTATGAGTGAGTTCATGTTTAAGTTCTTACTCAGCACTGTCAACACTTTGTATTCAACACTTTTATAACCCATAAAATGTGCGTTCTTCCTATTTCCACTCAACGCTACAACAATCAGCACAGCAGTAATGAATGAGTAGGGATGTGTATTGATAGGCTGGCGTTGTTATTATTACCGGCTTGGGTCTTTTTTTATATTGAGGAATATTTCACTTTTCTCTATTCATATGAGTAACAACATTCATTTCTGCATGAGACAGAAATAATGCAGTGCGACTCGAGTTTCGCCTTAACTGGAAGACGGTGTCCCTTTTTGGTCAGTGTCAGTGGAGAAAAGGGAGAGCGGAGGGATGTTGAGAGACGGACCCTCAGTCTGCTGCTCTGTCCCTCAGATGCAGGCACCATCGGCTCAGTAAAATAAAAAGCAAATTATTTAAATGTATGCTCACTCAGCTGTGCCTCACAAGTAATACAACAATGGATCTATTACCGGTGTGATCATATAGCCTACTTCAAATTTTGAAATATAATTTTCCCGAAAAACAATGCATTGGCTGGTCAATTCAAGCAAAGCCAGTATGCGGTGATAATGTATTGGGCCTATAGCTTACTGCACAAACCTCATTGCTACAGTACTGTTTTTAATTGGTTAATGTTGCATAGGCTTACATTTTTTAAGTCATGTTCATAAACAAATCAGAGCGGTAGATCTTGGCATGCATTTTGACTCAGAAAGTTATCTTGACTCAGAAAAGGTTGGTGACCACTGATCTACGCGCAGCTCACTACTCCCTCCCCCTGCTACAAATCATTACATTTGACGTCGTTTCCGTCGACATAGACACAGACAGGAAGGTTGCATTTGGCGACGTGGAAGTGACTAGTCGTCTGTTGTGAGGCTGTACACCAACCACACTGATCCACAAACATTCCGTAACAATGATAAAGAAATTTGACAAGAAGGACGAAGAGTCTGGTAAGATAAATTAAGTGTAAAGAAGTCAATATAGCTGCTTGGAAATAGGTAACGTTTTTTTGCCAACTAGTTACCACTGACGTTATCTAGCTAGTAGCTAGCATTCCAGCTAGGTAACGTTAACTACACTAAGTTGGTATTCGTTTAGTGGATATTTTTTTGTTGTCAAATAGACGTGTCTGTCTTTGTTGACCACACTAGCTACATGTCTCTATTTGTTGAGCAGATATGTCAATTGCTTGGTAGCTAGCTTAAAGCGTCCTTATCTGTCAAATTAGCTTGCAAACTAGCTAAACTAACGTTAGTTGGTTAGAAGACTACGTTAACTGTGCCGAGTAAAAAATGCACTTACTCTTCTTTGACTGTGCCGTGTAAAATATAAGAGATTCAATATCTAGTTAGCTACATGTGTCTATCGATGTACCGTATACTGGTAGTTAGCTCGCTAATTTTGTTAATTTAAAAATGTCAATGTCGTCTTGCTCGCTCAAGCTTGTTGACCATAATTAGAGGAGGTTTAAGCTACTACCTCAGTTATCTATTTACGAAATCCACATTCAACACGATATAGTGATGACGCATAGTACGCGAACTACCTAGTTAGTCTTTATAGTTGAAATATAATCCAATTTTGTCTTAATGTGGCTGTTTTTTCTTCACTGCAACAATTAGGAAGTGGCTCTAACCCTTTCCAGCATCTTGAAAAGAGTGCAGTGTTGCAAGAGGCTCGCATCTTCAACGAGACTCCGATCAACCCCAGAAGATGTCTCCACATCCTCACCAAGATCATTTACCTACTCAACCAGGTGAGAAACAAACCCATAACATGCAAACCAATTGTTTTGCACGTATACCCTTTGATATTAACAGAAGATGCTTTTATGTTCTTTCTAGGGGAGCACTTTGGAACTATGGAGGCGACCGAGGCCTTCTTCGCAATGACCAGGCTCTTCCAGTCCAATGATGTGAGAATAAGTTATTGCTTTGGGTTTAGTTCAATTATTGCTGATCATACAAGTAAACAACATTATTGACAGACCATACATATACAGTACACGACGACATCAACTCACAAACTAACCTCAAACAGGTCCAACTAGTGCCATTAAATTAGTATTCAATGAGTAGTGTTGTAATTGACCTATTGTAGATGTGGCACATAGTGTTTTTGTATAGCATTATCTGCTTTTTGAAAATGTCTCTGTATTCCTCCAGCAAACCCTGAGAAGGATGTGCTACCTGACCATCAAGGAGATGGCCAACATCTCTGAGGATGTCATCATTGTCACCAGCAGCCTGACCAAGGACATGACTGGCAAGGAGGATGTACAGAGGACCTGCCATCAGAGCTCTCTGCAGGATCACGGATGTCAGTCTCTCTCGGTCTCTTTCCCTCTCTTTGTGTCTCTCCCTCTCTATTTCTCTCCCTGCTTTTTATTAGGCTGTGTTTATCTTTTTGTTTCCATTCTGATAGCTGAACAGTATTTTATTTTTTACATCCAGCTTGCATTGTGTTATTGGACTAAACCTATGCTTTTGGTCAATAAACTCAAGCCCTACTTTGTCACTCTGTCCCACAGACCACCATGCTGCAGGCCATTGAGAGATACATGAAACAGGCCATCGTTGACAAAGTGCCCAGTGTGTCCAGCTCTGCCCTGGTCTCATCTCTGGTAAGAAATTAGCCACACGGTGCCTGGATGTCTCAAGGTGACTGTGCCATTTGTAAGTACTCCCATTGCTTTGTGGGTAATGTATTTTGGTTTCTGTGTCTGTAGCACATGGTTAAGATGAGCTACGACGTGGTGAAGCGCTGGGTGAACGAGGCACAGGAGGCAGCTTCCAGTGACAACATCATGGTGCAGGTGGGTTATACACATTCTGTTGATAACATGTTCATTAGGCACCAAGCTGAAGAAATAACCTATGTTTTACTGTTATCTTCACTCATTTAATATGAAATACTCTGAAAAAGGTTTTGGTATGTTGTTCCCTAATGAACACAACCCGGGTAAGTTGAAAGAGAATCACTTCCACTGTGACCTCTCTGTGATTCCCCCCAGTACCACGCCCTGGGCCTGCTGTACCACCTGAGGAAGAATGACCGACTGGCCGTATCCAAGATGCTCAACAAGTTCACCAAGTCTGGCCTCAAGTCCCCCTTTGCCTACTGCATGCTCATCCGCATCGCCAGCAAGCTGTTGGAGGAGACCGAGGCAGGGTAGGTAGAACCATGGAAGATAGAGGTCGACCGATTATGATTTTTCAACATCGATACCGATTTATTGGAGGACCAAAAAGCCTATGCCGATTAATCGGACAATTTTAAAATGTATTTGTAATAATGACAATTACAACAATACTGAATGAACACTTATTTTAACTTAATATAATACATCAATAAAATCAATTTAGCCTCAAATAAATAATGAAACATGGTCAATTTCGTTTAAATAACGCAAGAAAGTAAAAGTGCAATATGTGCCATTTAAAAAAAGCTAACATTTCAGTTCCTTGCTCAGAATATGAGAACATATGAAAGCTGGTGGTTCCTTTTAACATGGGTCTTCAATATTCCCAGGTAAGAAGTTTTAGGTTGTAGTTATTATAGGACTATTTCTCTCTATACGATTTGTATTTCATATACCTTTGACTATTGGATGTTCTTATAGGCATTTTAGTATTGCCAGTGTAACAGTATAGTTTCCGTCCCTCTCCTCGCTCCTACCTGGGCTCAAACCAGGAACACATCGACAACAGCCACCCTCGAAGCAGCGTTACCCATGCAGAGCAAGGGGAACAACTAGTCCAAGTCTCAGAGCGAGTGATGTTTGAAACGCTATTAGCGCGCACCCCGTTAACTAGCTCGCCATTTCACATCGGTTACACCAGCCTAACCTCGGTAGTTGATAGCCTTAAAGTCATAAACAGCTCAATGCTTGAAGCACAGCGAAGAGCTGCTGGCAAAATGCACGAAAGTGCTGTTTGAATGAATGCTTACGAGCCTGCTGCCTACCATCGCTCAGTCAGACTGCTCTATCAAATCATAGACTTAATTATAACAGACAGAAATACGAGCCTTAGGTCGTTAATATGGTCGAATCCGGAAACTATAATTTCAAAAACAAAACGTTTATTCTTTCAGTGAAAGACGGAAGTGTTCCGTATTTTATCTAACAGGTGGCATCCATAAGTCTAAATATTGCTGTTACATTGTACAACCTTCAATGTTATGTCATAATTATGTACAATTCTGGCTAATTAGTTTGCAACGAGCCAGGGGCCCAAACTGTTGCCTATACCCTGACTGCTTGCACGGAACGCAAGAGAAATGACACAATTTCCCTAGTTATAAGAAATTCATGTTAGCAGGCAACATTAACTAAATGTGCAGGTTTAAAAATCTATAGTTGTGTATTTATTTTGAAGAAAGGCCTTGATGTTTATGGTACATTGGTGCAACGACGGTGCTTTTTCACAAATGCACTTGTCACCCGTTTGTTGAAGTAGGCTGTGATTCAATGAGAAATTAAGAGGCACTGCATCGATTATATGCAACACAGGACATGCTAGATAAACTAGTAATATTATCAACCATGTGTAGTTAACTAGTGATTATGTTAAGATTTTTTTTTTTTTACAAGATAAGTTTAATGCTAGCTCGGAACTTACCGTGGCTTCTTGCGGGCCTTGTGTAACAGGTAGTCAGTGGAGTGCAACTAGTAACCGGAAGGTTGCAAAAACGAATCCCAAGCTGACATGGTACAAATCTGTCGTTCTGCCCTGAACAAGGCAGTTAACCCCCTGTTCCTAGGCTGTCATTGAAAATAAGAATGTGTTCTTAACTGACTTGCCTAGTTAAATAGTGAATAATAATAAGGCAAATCGGTGCCCAAAAATAATTGTTGAAAACTTAAATCGGCCCTACTTAATCGTCATTCCGATTAATCGGTGCCCAGCGCTGTCAAGACGTAGGCAGTGTGTAGATGGCACCGTGGAAGCACTGTCACCCAGACGTAGGCAGTGTAGATGGCACTGTGGAAGCACTGTCACGCAGACGTAGGCAGGGTAGGTGGCACCGTGGAAGCACTGTCACGCAGACGTAGGGGCAGGGTAGGTGGCACCGTGGAAGCACTGTCACGCAGACGAGGCAGGGTAGGTGGCACCGTGGAAGCACTGTCACGCAGACGTAGGCAGGGTAGGTGGCACCGTGGAAGCACTGTCACGCAGACGTAGGCAGGGTAGATGGCACCGTGGAAGCACTGTCAGGTGGCACCAGACTGTCACGCAGGCGTGAGCAGGTGTAGATGGCACTGTGGGCACCGTGGAAGCACTGTCACGCAGACGTGAGCAGGGGGTAGGTGGCACCGTGGAAGCACTGTCACGCAGCAGGCAGGGTGTGGCACGTGGAAGCGTCACAGACGTAGGCAGGGTAGGTGGCACGTGGAAGCACTGTCACGCAGACGTCTGGCACACCTGTGCAGGCATTAGGCAGTGTAGATGGCACCGTGGAAGCACTGTCACGCGAGAAGGCGATGGCAGGGTGGAAGCACCATCCCAGACGTGGAAAGATGGCACCGTGGAACCACTGTCACGCAGGCATTAGGCAGGGTAGATGGCACCGTGCATGCACGCAGACGTGGGCTGTGGCACCGTGGAACCACTGGCGTAGGCAGGGTAGGTGGCACCGTGGAAGCACTGTCCACGAGGACGTAGGCAGGGTGGAGATGGCACCGTGGAAGCACTGTCACGCAGGCATTAGGCAGGTAGATGGCACCGTGGAGCACTGTCACGCAGGCGTAGGCAGGGTAGGTGGCACCGTGGAAGCACTGTCACGCAGACGTGGGCAGGGTAGGTGGCACCGTGGAAGCACTGTCACGCAGGCGGCAGGGGTAGATGGCACCGTGGAAGCACTGTCACCCAGACGTAGGCAGGTAGATGGCACCGTGGAAGCACTGTCACGCAGGCGCAGGGGCAGGGTAGGTGGCACCGTCCATGCAGACGTGAGGCAGGTAGGTGGCACCGTGGAAGCACTGTAGGCAGGGTAGGTGGCACCGTGGAAGCACTGTCACGGTGGCGTGGGCAGTGTAGATGGCACCGTGGGCACAGGCGTGGAACCACTGTCACGCAGACGTAGGCAGGGTAGATGGCACCGTGGAAGCACTGTCACGCAGACGTAGGCAGGGTAGATGGCACCGTGGAAGCACTGTCACGCAGACGTAGGCAGGTGTAGATGGCACCGTGGAACCACTGTCACGCAGGCGTGGGCAGGGTAGGATGGCACCCGTGGAAGCACTTTCATGGACGTGGAGGCAGGGTGTAGTCTGTCAACCGTTGGATGGCACCCACTGTCACGCAGACGTGTGTGGGATGGCACCGTGGATTCATCACCAGGGGAAGATGGCATCTGTCATGAAGGCGTATGCATAGATGGCATTTTTATGTCATTTAACTAGGAAAGATCAGTTACCCAGAACAAATTCTTATTTTAGATGCCTACCAAGCGTGGCAGTGTAATGGCTGTGGAACCACTGTCAGGCAGGCGTGGGCACCGTGGGATTAAAAAAATTAAACTGTCATGCAATGGAACCACTGTCACGCAGACGTGGGCAGGGTAGATGGCACCATCAGCACTGTCGTGGAACACTACACGTAGGCAGGGTAGATGGCACTGCACAACGTGGAAGGCACTGTCACGCAGGCGTGACGTGGAACCACAGCATGGTAGGCAGATGGCACCACAACGTGGGAAGCACTGTCACGCAAAGGCATTAGATGGCATGCAGACAACAGCCCAGAGGCACTGCACGCAGAAGGAAGAGGTAGATGGCACCAATATATGGAGCAGCCACTGTCATAACATGACAGCGGAGGACACAGAATGCAGGTGGCACCGTGGAAACATATATATTTGAGCGTGTGTGTGGCATTGTATTACAAATGGTTGGCTATTTTCTGTTGGAATGACAGTCCCCTGTTTGACTTCATTGAAGAGCTGTCTGAGGAACAAGCATGAGATTTGTCAGCAGCCTCGGCCATAGTCCATGCCCAACTGTGTAGCTGGCCCCTGCTGTCTCGTGGAGATGTCTCTGCTGTCACGCAGGCCAGGCAGGGTAGATGGCACCGTGGAAGCACTTCTGCAGACGTCCACAGTGTAGATGGTACCGTAGAAATAGATATGAGGGTTAGATGGCACCGTGGAAGCACTGTCACGCAGTACGTAGGCTGGTTCTGGCACCTTGACTGAAGCACTGTCACGCAGGCGTTCTGCAGATCTCCCAAAGCACTGTCACGCCAGACGTAGGCAGGGTGGCAGGATGGCAAGGTGGGTCTCCACTTCTCCATGCAGGGTAGATCTGGGAAGCACTGTCACGCAGGCGTCTGAGTTACCTGTGTTTTACATAGTAGGCAGGGTAGATGGCACCGTGGAAGCACTGTCACCAGGCAGTGTAGATGGCAGGTTAGATGGCAGGTTAGATGGGAAGCACTGTCACGCATCAGGCAGGTTAGATGGCACCGTGGAAGCACTGTCCGCAGATCGAGGCAGGGTAGGTGGAGAACCTGATCACGGTTAGCACGGCCACGCACCGTCACACTGTCACGCAGACGTAGGCAGGTTAGATGGCACCGTGGGAAGCACTGTCAACGCAGGCGTCGTCTCTGAGATCTCTGGACGAGTTCAAGGTGAGGAGGAGGATGTTGGCAGTTTAAGCACTTTCTCCTCAATGATATGCTCCGTGGAAGCACTGTCACGCAGACGTAGGCAGGGTAGGTGGCACCGTGGAAGCACTGTCACGCAGACGTAGGCAGGGTAGATGGCACCGTGGAAGCACTGTCACGCAGACGTAGGCAGGGTAGATGGCACCGTGGAAGCACTGTCACCCAGACGTAGGCAGGGTAGATGGCACCGTGGAAGCACTGTCACGCAGACGTAGGCAGGGTAGGTGGCACCGTGGAAGCACTGTCACGCAGACGTAGGCAGGGTAGATGGCACCGTGGAAGCACTGTCACGCAGACGTAGGCAGGGTAGATGGCACCGTGGAAGCACTGTCACGCAGACGTAGGCAGGGTAGATGGCACCGTGGAAGCACTGTCACGCAGACGTAGGCAGGGTAGATGGCACCGTGGAAGCACTGTCACGCAGACGTAGGCAGGGTAGATGGCACCGTGGGAAGCACTGTCACGCAGACGTAGGCAGGGTAGATGGCACCGTGGGAAGCACTGTCACGCAGACGTAGGAGTATCCCAGAAGCACTGTCACGCAGCGTCAGGGTAGATGGCACCATCACGCAACATGCACCGTGAACCACTGTCACGCAGACGTAGGCAGTGGTAATGGCACCGTGAAGCACTGTCACGCAGACCTAGGCAGGGTAGGTGGCAGGGAAGCACTGTCACGCAGAAGGCAGGGTAGGTGGCACCGTGAAGCACTGTCACGCAGATTTAGGCAGTCTCACCGTGGAAGCATGTCACGCAACCAGGGTCTGGACTGGAAGCACTGTCACAGACGTAGGCAGGTAGATGGCACCAACTCTGGCACATTTACATTTATATGACCACGCAGAGTAGGCAGGGTAGATGGCACCGTGGGAAGCACTGTCACGCCTAGGCAGGGTAGGTGGCACCGTGAAGAACTGTCACTTTAGGCAGGGTGATGGCACCGTGGAAGCACTGTCACCCAGACGACGTAGGCAGTGTCACAGACGAGGCAGGTAGGATGGCACCGTGAAGCACTGTCACGCAGACGTAGGCAGGGTAGGTGGCACCGTGGAAGAGTCATCACGCAGAGGAGGCAGGGGTTGGCACCGTGTGAAGCACTGTCATCGAGGACTGTGAGGCAGGGTGATGGCACCGCAAAGCACTGTCACCAGACTGTAGGCAGGGTAGATGGCACCGTGGGAAGCACCTCGCCAGGCAGGGTAGATGGCACTTCATCTTCAACGCAGACGTGGGCTGGGTAGGATGGCACGTAGGCGGTGGAAGGTGTCACGAGACCCCTGCTGGCCTGGAAGTTGTCACGCAGACGTAGGCATGTGTGTGTTTGAGAGACAGAGTTGCAGGGTGGATGGTCTGGAAGCACGCCAGACGTAGGCAGGGTGGATTCTGATAGCACTGTCATTGGCTCCATTAACGAGGCAGTGTAGATGGCAACCATGAAGCACTGTCACGCAATTCACTAATATGAAGGCAAATGGTAGGCACCGTGGCTTTTTCACGCAGACGTAGGCAGGGTAGTTGGCACGTTGAAGCACTGTCACCAGACTAGGCTCATCCCTGGGTAGCACGGTCAGTGCTAGGCAGGTTGGATGGCAGAATGGGAGCACTGTCACGCAGACGAGGCAGGGTAGATGGCACCTGGGAAGCACTGTCAGAGGTAGGCAGGGTAGATGGCACCGTGGGAAGCACTGTCACGCAGACGAGGCAGGGTAGATGGCACCGTGGAAGCACTGTCACGCAGACGTAGGCAGTGTAGATGGCACTGTGGAAGCACTGTCACGCAGACGAGGCAGGTTAGATGGCACCGTGAAGCACGTCACCCAGACGAGGCAGGCGTGGGGCAGTGTAGATGGCACCGTGGAAGCACTGTCAGACGTGAGCAGTGTAGATGGCACCGTGGAAGCACTGTCACGCAGGCGAGGCAGGTTAGATGGCACCGCGGAAGCACTGTCACGCAGATCGAGGCAGGGTAGGTGGCACCGCGGGAAGCACTGCGCAGATCGAGGCAGGGTAGATAAACACTTTCATGGACTGTTTACTTGAATGGGTTTTCTAGTCTGTCAACAGTGGTTGTGTCTAGTATTCCCTTTCATTGATGTGTATAGTTTTTATTCATCACCAGGGGGAAGTGATCTGTATAGTGAAATCATGCATTTTTTTTTATTTTTATTTTATTTAACTAGGAAAGTCAGTTAAGAACAAATTCTTATTTTCAATTACTGCCTACCAAAAGGCAAAAGGCCTCCTGCAGGGACGGGGCCTGGGATTAAAACAAATAAAATAAATACAATATAAATATAGGACAAAACACTCATCACACATCACGACAAGAGACAACACTACATAAAGAGAGACCTAAGACAACTTAGCAAGGCAGCAACACATGACAACACAGCATGGTACAGATGCAACACAACATGGTAGCAGCACAAAACATGGTGCAAACATTATTGGGCTCAGACAACAGCCCAAAGGGCAAGAAGGTAGACAACAATATATCACACAAAGCAGCCACAACTGTCAGTCATACACATGACAGCGGAGGACACAGAATGCACACTTTCAAATTTAACTATATAAACATATTGGTATATTTTTGTCGTGGTGTGTGGCATTGTATTACAAATGGTTGGCTATTTTCTGTTTGCAGACATGACAGTCCCCTGTTTGACTTCATTGAGAGCTGTCTGAGGAACAAGCATGAGATGGTGGTGTACGAGGCAGCCTCGGCCATAGTCCACATGCCCAACTGTACTGCCAGAGAGCTGGCCCCTGCTGTCTCTGGTGAGTCTCTGTAATTACAGCCAGTTTGGTAAATACACCTTACTTCTGGTGTCCACATGTAGGTACCTACCTGTAGAAATAGATATGAGAGGTTGTAGTATCCTATCAACCTAGTACCTCTGGTTCTACAACTTGACTGTCAAAGTGTTTCTCTCCAGTCCTGCAGCTGTTCTGCAGCTCTCCCAAAGCAGCCCTGAGATACGCTGCTGTCAGGACCCTCAACAAGGTGGGTCTCCACTTCTCCATGCTCTTCATTACTCTGAGTTACCTGTGTTTTACATAGAGTATACTGTATTTACATCTGCATTCCCCCGTTTGTCCACCAGGTGGCGATGAAGCACCCGTCAGCGGTGACTGCGTGCAACCTGGACCTGGAGAACCTGATCACGGACTCGAACCGCAGCATCGCCACGCTGGCCATCACCACGCTGCTGAAGACGGGCAGCGAGAGCAGTGGACCGCCTCATGAAACAGATCTCCTCCTTCGTCTCTGAGATCTCTGACGAGTTCAAGGTGAGGAGGAGGATGTGTTTTAGTTTAATGTGTACTTTCTCCTCAATGATATGCTCTTGTTTTTTCCCTCTACAATACTCTAGTTGAATCATTTAGGAATTGAAATAGTTGGATAATCAATTAGAATACACTCATGATATTGTATATAGTTATACTATTGCCTATAACATCATTCTGGATTAAACAAACCACAACTATAATCTATTGTCAAATGGGGTATTATTTCACCAAAGTGAAGCTATCCTCAGCTATGATATTCAGGTGGTGGTTGCAGGACTCAGTGGGTGGATTCAGCTATGATGAACTTTGTCCAACATGTTAGGACTGAGGGGTGAGCATGTCTTTTTTCAGGGACAAGAGAATATTGCACATTTAGTTCACTGACATGAAACCATCTGGACTACAGATAAACAGCTCTTTGGCCAACTCTGGCACATTTGATTTATATGTAGTAGTTAGGACTAGTCCCTGGATTCTTTAAATGATGATATTGTCAGGGTAGTTAGGACAAGGGCCATCGGGATGCATCATCAGCATCATCGAGTAGAACCCAGGACTAGGGCTGGATTCAGCTATGATATTGAGAACGGTGTGGCCACCAAGATCCTACCTGCTGGGCAAGGGGGCTGGATTCACCCTCGCCTATAATACATTTCAGTAGTGCTGGAGAGCGAGGGCCGTCAGAGGGTGAGAAACGGGGGATTCAGCTGGCCTGGATTGTAGCATGTAGTTGAGGACAGAGTTGTGTGTGATTCTGGGTGCTATAATAGTTCTGTAAGTAGTTGGGACTCCAGGGCTGGACATTCAGCTATGATATTGAAGACAAAATAGTTAGGACTAGGGGTGGATTCAAGAAGCTATAATATTGAAGTGAGTTAGGACTAGGGGTGTACACATTGATATAATAATTCTCAGTAGTTAGGTCAGTGGGTGGATTCAGCTATAATATTGTCCCAGTGTGTTAGTCCTGATGCTAGGGAATTCAGCTCATAATCCATTTGTAGTAGTTACCACTGTGGGTGGATTGTGTGTTTCTAGGTGTAGTGGACAGTGATGACGAGGTGAGGGCAGGCCATTCTACATGAAATATTGCAGCAGAAGCAGACTCAATGCTGGCTGGATTCAGCTATAATATTGTAGTAGTTAGGACTAGTGTGTGGCTGGATTCTGTCCAATTCATAATATTGTAGTTCTTTAGTTAGGACTCAGTGAATTGCTGGATTTTTTCCATCGAACTCCTATGAATAAATATTCTTTATTGAACCGTAGTTCAGGACTAGTCGGTGTCTTCAGCTAGAATATTGTACCCTGTAGCCCACAGGACTATGAAGTCGGTTCCCCTGGCCAACACACCCATCACAGATAGAAGTAGTAGTTAGGACTAGGGCTGGAAACCATTCGAGCTATGATATCTGCAGTCAGTTACTTGAAACTATCATGGCAAGACATGGATTCAAGGAAACAAAACATTTGGTCTGTAGTAGGAGAAGGACTAACATTGGATTCAAGCTATGATATTTTAAATGGAACACGTTTTAATGGACTAGGGGTGGATTCAGCTATAATATTGTAGTAGTTAGGACTAGTATTGGGCATGGATTCAGCTAGCAAATATTGCTATGATATTGTAGTAGTTAGGACTAGGCTGATTCAGCTATAATATTGTAGTAGTTAGGACTAGATTCAGGTTGTAGATTAGGACTAGGGCTGGATTATGATATTGTAGTAGTTTAGGGCTGACTAGTAGGCTGGATTCAGCTATAATATTGTAGTAGTTAGACTAGGGCTGGATTCAGCTATGATATTGTAGTAGTTAGGACTAGGGCTGGATTCAGCTATGATATTGTAGTAGTTAGGACTAGGGCTGGATTCAGCTATGATATTGTAGTAGTTAGGACTAGGCTGGATTCAGCTATAATATTGTAGTAGTTAGGACTAGGGCTGGATTCAGCTATAATATTGTAGTAGTTAGGACTAGGCTGGATTCAGCTATGATATTGTAGTAGTTAGGACTAGGGCTGGATTCAGCTATGATATTGTAGTAGTTAGGACTAGGGCTGGATTCAGCTATGATATTGTAGTAGTTAGGACTAGGGCTGGATTCAGCTATGATATTGTAGTAGTTAGGACTAGGGCTGGATTCAGCTATAATATTGTAGTAGTTAGGACTAGGGCTGGATTCAGCTATGATATTGTAGTAGTTAGGACTAGGGCTGGATTCAGCTATAATATTGTAGTAGTTAGGGCTGGATTCAGCTATGATATTGTAGTAGTTAGGGGCTGGATTCAGCTATAATATTGTAGTAGTTAGGACTAGGGCTGGATTCAGCTATAATATTGTAGTAGTTAGGACTAGGGCTGGATTCAGCTATAATATTGTAGTAGTTAGGACTAGGGCTGGATTCAGCTATGATATTGTAGTAGTTAGGGCTGGACTAGGGCTGGATTCAGCTATGATATTGTAGTAGTTAGGACTAGGGCTGGATTCAGCTATGATATTGTAGTAGTTAGGACTAGGGCTGGATTCAGCTATGATATTGTAGTAGTTAGGACTAGGGCTGGATTCAGCTATAATATTGTAGTAGTTAGGACTAGGGCTGGATTCAGCTATAATATTGTAGTAGTTAGGACTAGGGCTGGATTCAGCTATAATATTGTAGTAGTTCGGACTAGGGCTGGATTCAGCTATGATATTGTAGTAGTTCGGACTAGGGCTGGATTCAGCTATAATATTGTAGTAGTTCGGACTAGGGCTGGATTCAGCTATGATATTGTAGTAGTTAGGACTAGGGCTGGATTCAGCTATAATATTGTAGTAGTTAGGACTAGGGCTGGATTCAGCTATGATATTGATTCAGTAGTTAGGACTAGGGCTGGATTCAGCTATATATTGTAGTAGTTAGGACTAGGGCTGGATTCAGCTATAATATTGTAGTAGTTAGGACTAGGGGCTGGATTCAGCTATGATATTGTAGTAGTTAGGACTAGGGCTGGATTCAGCTATGATATTGTAGTAGTTTGATTCAGCTATGATATTGTAGTAGTTAGGACTAGGGCTGGATTCAGCTATAATATTGTAGTAGTTAGGACTAGGGCTGGATTCAGCTATAATATTTGTAGTAGTTAGGACTAGGGTGGATTCAGCTATGATATTGTAGTAGTTTAGGACTAGGGCTGGATTCAGCTATGATATTGTAGTAGTTAGGACTAGGGCTGGATTCAGCTATGATATTGTAGTAGTTAGGACTAGGGCTGGATTCAGCTATGATATTGTAGTAGTTAGGACTAGGGTGGATTCAGCTATCAGATATTGTAGTAGTTAGGACTAGGGCTGGATTCAGATATAGATAGGACTAGGTGATTCAGCTATAATTAGGACTAGGATTCAGCTGGATTAGACCAGGGCTATCAGATATTGTAGTAGTTAGGACTAGGGCTGGATTCAGCTATGATATTGTAGTAGTTAGGACTAGGGCTGGATTCAGCTATGATATTGTAGTAGTTAGGACTAGGGCTGGATTCAGCTATAATATTGTAGTAGTTAGGACTAGGGCTGGATTCAGCTATAATATTGTAGTAGTTTAGGACTAGGGCTGGATTCAGCTATAATATTGTAGTAGTTAGGACTAGGGTGGATTCAGCTATAATATTGTAGTAGTTAGGACTAGGGCTGGATTCAGCTATGATATTGTAGTAGTTAGGACTAGGGCTGGATTCAGCTATAATATTGTAGTAGTTAGGACTAGGGCTGGATTCAGCTATAATATTGTAGTAGTTAGGACTAGGCTGGATTCAGCTATAATATTGTAGTAGTTAGGCTGGATTCAGCTATGATATTGTAGTAGTTAGGACTAGGGCTGGATTCAGCTATGTATATTGTAGTAGTTAGGACTAGGGCTGGATTCAGCTATAATATTGTAGTAGTTAGGACTAGGGCTGGATTCAGCTATGATATTGTAGTAGTTAGGACTAGGGCTGGATTCAGCTATAATATTGTAGTAGTTAGGACTAGGGCTGGATTCAGCTATGATATTGTAGTAGTTAGGACTAGGGCTATGATATTGTAGTAGTTAGGACTAGGGCTGGATTCAGCTATAATATTGTAGTAGTTAGGACTAGGGCTGGATTCTATGATATTGTAGTAGTTAGCTGGATTCAGCTATGATATTGTAGTAGTTAGGACTAGGGCTGGATTCAGCTATAATATTGTAGTAGTTAGGACTAGGGCTGGATTCAGCTATAATATTGTAGTAGTTAGGACTAGGGCTGGATTCAGCTATAATATTGTAGTAGTTAGGACTAGGGGTGGATTTGGAGCTGGGCCTCTCCTCTAATCTCCTCTGTCAACAGAACAACTGGCAGCCATTCCAGAATTCCAGGGCCTGGGTTCTCTCTTCAAGACGTCGGAGGCGGTGCAGCTGACCGAGGCGGAGACTGAGTATGTGGTGCGCTGTGTCAAGCACACCTTCGCCAGACACATGGTGTTTCAGTTCGACTGCACCAACACGCTCAATGACCAGCTCCTGCAGAAGGTAGGGCTACACTGGTGATTGGTGCACTTTAGGAAGTTCACGTCTCCTAGAATGCACAGCGATTGTCAATGTGTGACGGTCTAGTTGGGTGCAAAATGGCTGCAGTGGCATCACCCCAAATCCCTCCTTACACTGTAGATATCTTTGAGCAGTTTGAAAAGCATAACTATATTCAATTATTTTTTATAAAGCTTTATTGTCCATTCAATTGACAGTAAACAGAAAAGTGTCTTTGGTGCCTCACATTTAAAATCTACAACACTGACATTAAGACACAGGACTAAATGTATAGAAATGTATTAAATGGAAGTCCACTGGGTTGTTGTCCTTCAGGTTATGGTTCAGATGGAGCCGTCGGAGGCCTACGAGGTTCTCCACTACGTCCCTGCTGCTAACCTGCCCTACAGCCAGCCTGGCTCCTGCTACAGCCTGGTCAGACTGCCTGAAGATGACCCCACCGCAGGTTACTTTTATTAAACCTCTGTGTGACTGTGTGTGTGAGAGAGAAATGAGCCATTTTCACAAGGGCAACTCTGAAGTGCTTAGTGTGACATCTGTTGTAACTCTGTTAAAACCCTTCTCGGAACTAAAGAATCTGAATGGGGATCATGTAGCACCTAACAACGTGGTTTTCCATTGAGACAGAAACACTTATCTGCTGGCCTTCTTCAAACACTAAGGACACGTATTTACATCACGTGGCGTAGTCATGTAATATCTGCACTGTCTGTCATATTAAATGTGTTCTCTGCTCTCCAGTGTCCTGTACGTTCAGCTGTACTCTGAAGTACCTGGTGAAAGACTGCGACCCCAACACAGGAGAGCCAGATGACGACGGTTACGATGACGAATATGTGGTATGAGCTCAATATAAAACCTATTTTTAAAATCTTAACTCATTTATCTCTAAAATAATTATCTTGTTTACCATCATTTGCCTAAATTCTCTCTTCTCCCCCTTTTCTACCTTCTCTGCTCTCCTCTACTCCCCCCGTGTGTGTATGTCAGCTGGAAGACTTGGAGGTGACTGTAGCAGACCACATCCAGAAGGTGTTGAAGCCTAACTTTGCCGCAGCCTGGGACGAGGTGGGAGACGACTTTGAGAAGGAGGAGACGTTCGCCCTGGCCTCTGTCAGAACGTTAGACGGTAATTATTTCAATGGGGATCTTTGGATTTATCACCCCAGCATTGAAACAGTGTACATTCTGTGAGCTGTTCCCCGTTGTTTCTGTAGAGGCTGTTGGTAACATCATCAGTTTCCTGGGCATGCAGCCCTGTGAGCGTTCAGACAAGGTCCCAGAAAACAAGAACTCACACATCCTCTTCCTTGCCGGTGGGCGTTTCATTTATTTATTCTATCTTGATTTGAATTATTGTTTTGCTTAGTGAATTGTAGCTCATTCTATACCCTTTATCACCGGAAATATGTTAAGTTCAGTTTCTAACCTTGACACGGCAGCTTGTTCAACTTCCTGTCACTAGTGTGATGGAAGCAAGCCCCCCATGGTATGAATGACAGTTTCTGTGTCCCTCCCCTTCCTCCAGGTGTGTTCCGGGGGGGTCATGACGTGCTGGTTCGCTCGCGCCTGGCCCTGGCCGACGGTGTCACTATGCAGGTGACTGTCCGCAGCTCGGATGAGACTGTTGTTGACATCATCCTAGCCTCCGTGGGCTAGAGGGCGCCAGCGGGCCTGTTCACCAACAGGCTGTGTTAATACAATGGCATATTCTGATTGTTTTGTCTACTTTTCCCCCTTTCACAATATTCTCTTTGCTATGTCCTCCACTGCTTTATGTTGTTGGAATGTGTCGTCTGAGATGGATACATTATGGTGAGGTGTGTGTGTGTGTACTACTGGCACCCTTCAACACAACTCATCTCTGTAGACTGGCCCCAGATCTGTTTGTGCTGTATAACCAACTCCAATGGTCATTCGTAGGTGTTTGCAAGGCAACACAAACAGATCTGGGACCAGGCTAGTGTCATTAATGGCCCACGTTTTATCAAATCTATTAAATGTTGACCATGGAAATACTGAATTATTGTTAAGCTTTATGGAAAACTCCTTTTATTTCTAGAAATATCAACATTATTTTCTTTGTAATTCGTAACATGTTGCAACCCATCAATTTGTCATAAACAACAAATAGATTGGACCCCATAGATGAGATTACCTTAGGAAATCTTACTGGAAGCATGAAAGATCACCCATGTCCCTACAGCAGTAGATGATCCATTCAGTACTGTCATTTTATTTATACCGAGTAGCAGGAGACAGTATCTGTCCAACTTGGCTTGGCTCTTTGATGACATACCAGGATATGGATTCAAGATTACTGTGTGTCATATCAGCTATGATTCAATGTGCACAGTTCTCATCCAGGTTGGAGGTTTTTCAATTATGGGTGTTTGTTCACGACCGACCCAGTCAGAGCTGAATCTTCACAACTTTTTCCACAATGGGAGATGTGAAAATGTGTGTTCATTAGGCACCAAATTGAAGAAAACACACAGGGCTAAACTCCAATAAAGAAATGCGTGTTTCTGTTTTCACAACCTTCCCGTTGTGAGCCGAATGAACATGACCCAGGTTATGCTCGCAGATGTCAAGTTGAGATTGTCTAATGCTGGTGAGTTGGCTCAGAAGGCGTTGATGAAGCTGAAGTAGGCGTTGAGGAAGCCAGTTGGGTCCTCCAGCTGGGGATAATGGCTGATGTGTTCATCTAGAACCGACACAGTAGACCTCTGCACCAGTTTCCTGAAGGAACATGACAACATTGGTTTGGGAGGGACAAAAGGAATACTTGCTTTCTGTAATACCCAAATGAATGATGGGGATATATACAGAAACCCAAATACTTTGTCTACTACTGTATATACTGAATTGTAGCATTTGTCTCGGGGCTCTAATCAATCAGTTCCGGTTTAGCCGTCATCCGCATAGTGGTGGAATGCATTAGCGCTGTCAAACACAAGCGTCTCCTAGCATTATACCTAAAGCGCACATTGCCATTGGCTGCACGGAGTCACATTTAGCGAAATTACATGCAGCCTTGTTTACGATTCGAACACTGGAATGTGAGATCTAGCTACAGAGCCATTAGGCTGATAGAAATCATTTTCTGTAATGATTTTCAATTTGAGCGACATTTCTATATAGCCTTCACATTCTGGTCAGTCGCGGGTTCAAATCTTCACTTAAGTTCTGCATAATTGTGGTGCCTTACATCAGTCTACAAATCCCACACAACTCAAGGCCAATGGTGGTGCATTGTCTTGATTCACAAGGTTCAAGTCTCTTTTCCCTCTGATACGTTGGATTGAATGTTGAACTTTGAAGTAAAAAAAATATAAATATATATAAAAAAACAATCTAAATCCTGCAGTGGCTGAGTGGAATTGTCACTGGCTTGCAGAGCAAGATAATGGTTCAAAACCTGAGTGGTTCTGTAGCTAAGGTTATAGCCTCAATATATCCTGTGGCACAGAGGCTATCAGAAGGCTACAGACCGACCGGAACAAAGAACATGTTTTCTGCTTTTTCGAGACAGACGTCATGAAAGATGGTGGCATAAGAGAAAGATGTCTGCCTCAGTGTCCATGGGGAAAGACTTGGCAGGGAGCGTAAGATATCCTGGGGTGGTAATTAGCAGTGCGAAGCATTTGTTGGACAAATGGTGAGAGTCAAAAAGGATCTATCCAGATGGGTCCTAAAGACATGATCAAACCGGACCAGCTGAAACTCCAGCAACTGACACGGACCAGGTCAAGTATGGTGGTGGAGGAAGGTAGCAACCGAGAGGGGAGAAGTGAGTAGAATTCAAGGCAAGCAGAAGCAAAGACTAAACAATATATTTTTTCAAGATTTAACCATGGTGTTTCTGGTGAATTATTACATAGCCATCTGAATTTATATCTCTGAATACAGGGACCATGTCCTCTTCGCTCCCCATCTCAGAGATGAAGGGTGGTCCTCTTCAATCCAGAGCCAGGACTGGGATTCCAACCAGCAACCTCATTTGTGTGAGGCAGGAGCATCCACCAGCACCACAGACCCCTTCACACTAACTAGGAAACACTTGTTAAAAGGTAGACATCTGAAGAGAGTAGATTCATGTTAAAAATGACATTGGATGGGATTTGAACCCATGACCTTGGCGATGCCAATTACTGTTAGTACGATAAACTGCTGGCAAAGCGTGCATTTAACATTCTACACAACCTATGGACTGAGCTTTAAGGCCAAAAATACTTCTACAATATTCTTTCTGTCTGTGTGTAGGGCTCGAATACCCTTCCTGGTATTTTTGCAGACATAAGGAATGCACAGGCTTGTGCTCCAACAACAAGAGAAGAGAAGAGTACCTTATGTACTTTACTACAAAATAAAGGCTTGGCACACCATAGAAAGTGTGTTAAATTAATGTTTTAGACGTCAACGAAACATTGGATCCTATTTCAGTTGAATGCATTCAGTAGTACAACTGACTAGGTATCCCCTTTTCCTGGATTTCAGACAGGAGTACATTGTGCCTCAGACACTCACTGTAAACACCCCATCATGTGGTTGTACATGATACTACAGCTCTTCATATGGAAAGACCGCATTTACCATGCAAGCTCAACCCTAGCAAAACTCATTGAATATTTCTACACTCACCAATGTAACTACCCAATGCAAGTGAATGGCAATGATCCAGTGCATGTGAATGAAACTCTCACTTAAATAACTCAATGCATGTCAATTGGATAAGAGTATGGAAGAGGTGCACTTACTGGTAAAGGAAGATGAATTGGGGGTGAGGGTTGACTGGATCAGGGGTCCATAGATCATATGAACTGAAAGACAAGGAGGTAAAGAGATCACGTGGAGGAGTGGGATTCCATGAACTTGTTCTAAAAAATAATATATATATATATTTTTTGCCTTTCAATGACAGTTTTGTCAATTAGCATCTAATTAAAACCACATGCCTTCTCATAACAATCAAATGTTACAATGCATCTAGTGATGACACGCCGAAACGCTTCGCGGTGAGATGTTGAACAGAATTCTATGGGGATGGGGACTATGTGTAGTAGGGAGGGAGGTGTGGATCACACCGATCACGCCACTACCAGCTAATCTTAATGGGGCACAGATGGGCTAATAAACTCCTGGGAGGTATTAGTCTGCGCTAAGTAGCTTAGCCTCACTGACTGACTCGCTGGTCACCTCAGTCTAAACTAGAGGGGAGTTTTACAGCTTACAGTCACTGTACAACGGCATTCAGAAGTGTACTAACTGACATGCCACTGTAACTTGTTTTGTGCAGTTTCATAGTAGGCACAAACCTACCTATTGCAGGAAATCAACAACAGATAGAACAGCAGTGATGGAGTTGAATGAATGACAGACAGTACATCATTATCTTAAAACTTCCTGCCATTGCCCTTCTATCATTACAGTACCTTCAGAAAGGATTCACAGTCCTTGACTATTTACACATTTTCTTGTGTTTCATAATGCGATTAAAGTAGGTTGGTCATTTTTTTTGTCAACGAACTATCCAAAATACTGTGGTGGGGTGGTAATGGAAAATAAACAGTAATATATTTGGATAAGAAAGGTATTCAACCACCTGAGTCAATATATGCTAGGATCACCTTTGGCAGTGATTACAGCTGAGTCTTTCTGGGTCTGTCTAAAAGCTTTGCAAACCTGGATTATACAATATTTGCCCATTATTCTTTTAAAAATTCTTCAAGCTCAGTCAAGTTCGATGTTGATCATTGCTAGACAGCCATTTTCAAGTCTTGCCATAGATTTTCCAGTCGATTTAAGTCAAAACTATAACTAGGCCACTCAGGAACGTTCAATGTCATCTTGGTAAGTAACTCCAGTGTAGATTTGGCCTTGTGTTTTAGTTTATTGTCCTGCTGAAAGGTGAATTTGTCTCCCAGTGTCTGTTAGAAAGCAGTCAGGTTTTCCTCTAGGATTTTGCCTGTGCATAGCACATTGTTTTTTTTCATATCCTAAAAAACTCCATTGTCCTTGCCGATGACAAGCATATGCAGACACCACCATGCTTGAAAATATGAAGAGTGGTACTCGGTGATGTGTTGGCTTTAGCCCAAAAGTAATGCTTTGTATTCTGGACAAAAGTTTATTTCTTTGCCACATCTTTTGCAGTATTACTTTAGTGTCTTATTGCAAACAGGATGCATTTTGAAATATGTTTTATTCTTAACAGGCTTCCTTGTTTTCATGCTGTAATTTAGGTTAGCATTGTGGAGTAACTACAGTGTTTTTGAGCCATACTCAGTTTTCGCCTATCACAGCCATTAAACTCTAACTAGTTTAAAAATCCTCATTGGCCTCATGTTGAAATCACTGAGCGGTTTCCTTCCTCTCCATCAACCGAATTAGGAAGGACATCTGTATCTTTGTAGTGACTGGGTGTACTGATACACCATCCAAAGTGTGATTAATAACTTCACCATGCTGAAAGGCGTAATCAAAGTCTGCTTTTTCTTTTCTTCATCTACCAACAGGTGCCCTTCTTTGCAAGTCATTGGAAAACCTCCCTGGTCTTTGTTGTTGAATTTGTGTTTGAAATTCACTGAGGAACCTTATAGATAATTGTATGTGTGGTGTACAGAGACGGGGTAGTCACTCAAAAATCATGTTACCACCATTATTGCACACAGAGTTAGTCTGTGCAACTTATTATCTGACTTGTTAGGCACATTGTTATTCTTTACGGTATTTAGGCTTGTCATAACAAAGGGATTGGGGTATTGCATGTAGATCAGTGACACAAAATCTACATTTAATCCATGTTAAACTCAGGCTGTAACAACAAAATGTGGAAAAAGTCAAGGGGTTTGAATACTTTCTGAAGGCACAGTATATCACTCATCTCTGAGATGATATACTTGTTTGTTTTCATTCAGTTATCAAAGGTTCAATCATAACTTGAGACACTCGTGTAACAAACTTCACATAAACCGGGCATTGATGTTTCAATCCTTGCTCAGCAACTAGACGGTACTCACCAGGGATGAAAGTAGAGGTGAGAGCACCAACCCATCTGTCTCGGTGCTTGTCCCTCTGGTTAATAAACTGCAGGATACTAGGAGAAGGGATATGCCATCTTATTACCATCACTATTAATCACAGATCAATCACTTTTATCCATCACTGTATAGGAAGAAATGGGAAACTAGCTTTATGCTAATAGATTATATCAAATGAAAAGTACAAAGGTTGACAACATAATCTATTTATATACAGTACGTTAGAATTTACATGGAAAATGTTCACATTTATTCAGTGCAATTTGGTTGGGTTAAAATCATTTTTTGAAATCAATTTCTTTCACCTATAAGAATGTATCAAATAACACCACATTTGACGAGCCGTGTTAGTTTGAAATGAGTCCGTGATCGGTCTAGTGACTACTCTATTCCGTATGTATAGGTATTTAACTAGTGAGGTCTGAACAGTGGTACTGTACCTGTCCATGACCAGGTTCCCATCATTGAAGCGGACTCCTGTCCACATATCCAAGAACTCCGCGTCTGTGGGCTGGGTGTAAGGACCAAACACGTCCCCAAGCCTGACATGAAACCAAGAGTAAACAGGGTAAATGCTACATCTTTACAGTACATTAAATATGTTCACTCAAACACAGTTGAGTGCTGGTTAGGTCATCCTCCATGTTTTTACTCAGTTTGTTTCGTCAGCTATGCTTTGCCGCGAATATAAATACCTTCATAATATTTAAATAAAATGTGTTCATCTTTGAAACAGTAAAAATGGTTGAGGGGTTTATAATTTAGCTGAATGGACATAACTAGAGATGTACTATTTGTGCCAAGTGAACTTGCCAACGATGTTCTTACTGTAAATATGTCATTACGGTTACATGCACACATTAATGCGGTTATTGCGGATAGTCATTAATATAATAGTTCGATTCAAACGTTTACATGCTTTGCAAGAATAACGATTTCTCTAATAATCATGTTTACATGGACACGTCTGGAATCAGGTTACTCGATGGCACTCTGACAAATGCAGAAAATCGCTAATCAAAATAAACGTTCTACCACCGCGACCACGTTATTTTTGGGAAGCATATTTGACATATAAAGCTTGTATGTGAAAACTACTTCTGAAGCCGAAACCACAGACACATGCCGTCAAAATTTGCGTGCGAGAGTAGAGTGCGTCAATTCACATACACAGCATCGCATATGCCAATTTAATGGTCAATACATAACAAACAGTTGTATTTGTGTTCGCTATGTAGCCCGTGTTGTGTGTTCCTTTTGATTAACCCTATGTCCTACAGGAGTCACCGCACATGCCTACTCTAAACAGTTATGTTAGCTCACGAATGTGAGGAGTTGTTGCTAATACACCGGAGCAGATTTTAAATCATTTATCTTGTCTCATTCTTTCAACGGAAGTATTGTCTCTTGAAATCAGAGTCCCTCGTGTTTCCTAGCCTGTCTAAGCGAAGTTATATTCCTGTGATGGAAATCAACACAGGTAGGCATAAAGTTAGTTTTCAATGTGCATTATTTGACACTGGCAGTTAAATGTAACACTAAGGGTGTGTTCATAAATGCACTCTAGCTAAAATCTACTTCGATTTCAGAGCGCTCTTGTCTGAGTGCCAGGGCGCAGAATAGTATGGCCGGTGCCAGTAAATGTCGGCAAAAAAGGCGTAATTAAATTGTTGCATGAAACATGATAACATGAAAACAGCCAAACCAGCTCTGCCAGGGCGAGTAAAATGGTCAGTGAGGTTCTCATTTTTGTCAGGGAAGTAGCTAGCAATCTAGCCAACGGCTTGGGTGCTTGACTGCCGTTGTGAGGTCAGAACGCTTGGATCAACGCTACTCCTCAGCCAGAGCGTCCAGTGTGCGCTCTGAATACTCAGAGAGCGAAACGCTCTGAATGTACTAACGGACAATCTGACAATGCTCTGAATTTACTAACGCCCAGAGCGCACTCTGAGTGAATTTACGAACACATCGTAAATAGACACTTTGGGTGTGTTTGTAAATTCCATCTGGAGTGCCAGAGTGCGCTCTGGGCGTTCATAAACACAGAACGTTGTCAGATTTTGATAAACAGAGTAAAGTGTTTACATGACTATTGCATAATCTGCCTACTGCCATAACTTGTAACTTTAATATTGATGTATGAATGTGCATGTAAAGGTAATGTATTTCACTGCAGATCATTCAAAATACACAATGAAAAAAGATAAATGACTGAGCCCCTTGCTGCAACGCTGTTAGCTTGAGCTCATGTGTCCCTTCTGTGTCCACGTTAAAGATTCAAGAGATGTGTACAGTAGGGAGGAAACGTATGTGAGAACACAGGCATGTACCCTTTAGAGAACACCATGTAGTTGGTGAGACGGGTCAGCACTGGAGAGAGGAAGCTGGAGTCCTTGAGGAGCTGTGTGGGAGACAGCATGGCGATGATCCAACAGAACAACAATAAGCAGTCATAATGCTCAGAGAACAGTCAGATCATCCAGAATAGTAAATGTCCACTAACCTTCTGAAGGAATCTGGGATGGTGTGTTTCTGGGAATATTCCTGTTCAAGAAAAAATGTTTTTTTTACTTACATTAAATATTTCATAATCAAACATGGCAAGTTAACAGTAAGACAAAGGCTATCAAAAGCAATGTGTCACTTTGTCTTGAAGTTCTTGACCGGTAATCTACTTTGTACACATAAGAAGTGAGTTTGAGGGGGTAAGAGTTTAGGGTAGGGACATCCCAAGGATTCCGGATAGCACTAACTCATAGGAAACTATTGCGGTATAGTGTGTATGACTCGGAGTAGAGGAATATGTAAGAACAGAAAATCACTGATTTGAATGAGGGGTTAAACCAAGGGTGAGCTACTCTGGTACTGATGAGAAGCAGGGTGTGGAGGATTTAGTGGGAAAACATATCCAATTGGGCTGCGTGTGTAAATGCAGTCTTAGTCAAAAATAATAATAATCGGACAATACAGGTGAGTTTACACCAGCTGCCCATCGTTGTCTAATCAGGCTCTGATTGGTTACAGGTTGTCTGCTACACACAGAAGTCTTTTCTCCTCACTTCACCAGTGCTGTTCATTGGGTGTCATGG
>NW_026289265.1:0-5492 GCF_023373465.1 Oncorhynchus keta
GTTGTTTGTGTACATGGATTTTATAATGTCGTATGTTTTACCCCCAACACCACTTTCCATCCATTTGTATAGCAGACCCTCATGCCAAATTGAGTCGAAGGCTTTTTGAAATCAACAAAGCATGAAGACTTTGCCTTTGTTTTGGTTTGTTTGGTTGTCAATTAGGGTGTGCAGGGTGAATACATGGTCTGTTGTACGGTAATTTGGTAAAACGCCAATTTGACATTTGCTCAGTACATTGTTTTGTTTTCATTGAGGAAATACGAGTCTGCTGTTAATGATAATGCAGAGGATTTTCCCAAGGTTGCTGTTGACGCATATCCCACGGTAGTTATTGGGGTCAAATTTGTCTCCACTTTTGTGGATTGGGGTGATCAGTCCTTGGTTCCAAATATTGGGGGAAGATGCCAGAGCTAAGGATGATGTTGAAGAGTTTTAGTATAGCCAATTGGAATTTGTTGTCTGTATATTTGATCATTTCATTAAGGATACCATCAACACCACAGGCCTTTTTGGGTTGGAGGGTTTTTATCTTGTCCTGTAGCTCATTCAAGGTAATTGGAGAATCCAGTGGGTTCTGGTAGTCTTTAATAGTTGATTCTAAGATTTGTATTTGATCCTGTATATGCTTTTGCTCTTTATTCTTTGTTATAGAGCCTAAAAGCCAAACAGATTGGAGAAGTGGTTTACCCATACATCTCCATTTTGGATAGATAATTCTTCGTGTTGTTGTTTGTTTAGTTTTCCAATTTTCCCAGAAGTGGTTAGAGTCTATGGATTCTTCAATTACATTGAGCTGATTTCTGACGTGCTGTTCCTTCTTTTTCCGTAGTGTATTTCTGTATTGTTTTAGTGATTCACCATAGTGAAGGCGTAGACTCAGGTTTTCCGGGTCTCTATGTTTTTGGTTGGATAGGTTTCTCAATTTCTTACTTAGATTTTTGCATTCTTCATCAAACCATTTGTCATTGTTGTTCATTTTCTTCAGTTTTCTATTTGAGATTATTAGATTTGATAGAGAGCTGAGAGGCCAAATATACTGTTAAGATTTTCTACTGCCAAGTTTACACCTTCACTATTACAGTGGATGTTTTACCCAGGAAATTGTCTAATAGGGATTGAATTTGTTGTTGCCTAATTGTTTTTTGGTAGGTTTCCAAACTGCATTCCTTCCATCTATAGCATGTCTTAATGTTACTCAGTTGCTTTGGCTTGGATGCCTCATGATTGAGTATTGCTCTGTTCAAGTAGACTGTGATTTTGCTGTGGTCTGATAGGGGTGTCAGTGGGCTGACTGTGAACGATCTGAGAGACTCTGGGTTGAGGTCAGTGATAAAATAGTCTGCAGTACTACTGCCAAGAGATGAGCTATAGGTGTACCTACCATAGGAGTCCCCTCGAAGCCTACCATTGACTATATACATACCCAGCGTGCGACAGAGCTGCAGGAGTTGTGACCCGTTTTTGTTGGTTATGTTGTCATAGTTGTGCCTAGGGGGGCATGTGGGGGAGGGAATGCTGTCACCTGTTACGTTACATTGTCAAAGTATACATATCGAAAAATAAAATAAAAATATATATTTATATATAAAATATATATGTTGCTGATATTTAGTCCTAGATATGTGTAGTTTTGGTGTGTTCTAATAGAACTGTGTCCAAATAGAATTTATATTTGTCATCCTTATTTCCGGACCTTTTTTGGAATATCATTATATTTGGGAGAGCCCAGGTCTGATGAAGATGATCTAGGTGCTGCTGTAACCCTCTTTAGTGGGAGACAGCAGCACCAGGTCATCATGCGTACAGCAGACACTTGATTTCAGTGTTGTGTGGGGTGATACCAGGTGCTGCTGATTCTTCTAATGTTTTTGCCAATTCATTAATGTAGATGTTAAATAGTGTTGGACTTATTGGGCAGCCCTGTTTCACTCCCCGTCCCTGAGAGAAGAAGTCTGTTTGCTTGTTGTCAATTTTAACCGCACATTTGTTTTTAGTGTACATTGATTTAATAAAATCATATGTTTTCCACAATACCACATTCTATTGATTTATTATAAAAATACCTTTGTGCCAAATTGAATCAAATGCTTTCTTGAAATCTACAAAACACAAGTAGATTTTGCCTTTATTTGGTTTACTTACATTTACATTTAAGTCATTTAGCAAAGCTCTTATCCAGAAGCGACTTACAAATTAGTGCATACACCAACATGACAGCCAGTGGAACAGCCACTTGCATCTAAATCTTGTTGGGGGAGAAAGGGGGGTGAGAAGGATTACTACCATACTTACCCCTATCCTAGGTATTCCTTGAAGAGGTGGGGTTTCAGGTGTCTCCGGAAGGTGGTGATTGGCTCCGCTGTCCTGGCGTCGTGAGGGAGTTTGTTCCATTGGGGGCCAGAGCGGAGCAGTTTTGACTGGGCTGAGCGGAACTGTACTTCCTCAGTGGTAGGGAGCGAGAGCAGGCCAGAGGTGGATGAACGCTGTGCCCTTGTTTTGGGTGTAGGGCCTGATCAGAGCCTGGGTACTGAGTGCCGTTCCCCTCACAGCTCCGTAGGCAAGCACCATGGTCTTGTAGCGGATGCGAGCTTCACTGGAGGCCAGTGGAGAGAGCGGAGGAGGGAGTGACGTGAGAAGGAACTTGGGAAGGTTGAACACCAGACGGGCTGCGGCGTTCTGGATGAGTTGTAGGGGTTTAATGGCACAGGCAGGGAGCCCAGCCAACAGCGGGTTGCAGTAATCAAGACGGGAGATGACAAGTGCCTGGATTAGGACCTGCGCCGCTTCCTGTGTGAGGCAGGGTCGTACTCTGCGGATGTTGTAAGCATGAACCTACAGGAGCGGGACACCGCCCAGAGTGTTAGTTGAGAACGTCAGGTGTTGTCCCAGGATCACGCCAAGGAGTTACCAGCGCTCTGGGAGGACACAATGGAGTTGTCAACCGTGATGGCGAGATCATGGAGGCAGGCAGTCCCTTCCCCGGGAGGAAGAGGAGCTCCGTCTTGCTGAGGTTCAGCTTGAGGTGGTGATCCGTCATCCACACTGATATGTCTGCCAGACATGCAGAGATGCGATTCGCCACCTGGTCATCAGAAGGGGGAAAGGAGAAGATTAATTGTGTGTCGTCTGCATAGCAATGATAGGAGAGACCATGTGAGGTTATGACAGAGCCAAGTGACTTGGTGTATAGCGAGAATAAGAGAGGGCCTAGAACAGAGCCCTGGGGGACACCAGGTGGTGAGAGCGCGTGGTGAGGAGACAGATTCTCGCCACGCCACCTGGTAGGAGCGACCTGTCAGGTAGGACGCTTAATCCAAGCGTGGGCCGCGCCGGAGATGCCCAACTCGGAGAGGGTGGAGAGGAGGATCTGATGGTTCACAGTATCGAAGGCAGCCGATAGGTCTAGAAGGATGAGAGCAGAGGAGAGAGAGTTAGCTTTAGCAGTGCGGAGCGCCTCCGTGATACAGAGAAGAGCAGTCTCAGTTGAATGACTAGTCTTGAAACCTGACTGATTTGGATCAAGAAGGTCATTCTGAGAGGGCCTGGCAGTAGAAGGCTGGCAGGAACGGCACGCTCAAGTTTTGGAAAGAAAAGAGAAGGGATACTGGTCTGTAGTTGTTGACATCGGAGGGATCGAGGTGTAGGTTTTTCAGAAGGGTGCAACTCTCGCTCTCTTGAAGACGGGAGGGACGTAGCCAGCGGTCAGGGATGAGTTGATGAGCGAGGTGAGGTAAGGGAGAAGGTCTCCGGAAATGGTCTGGAGAAGAGAGGAGGGGATAGGGTCAAGCGGGCAGGTTGTTGGGCGACGGCCGTCACAAGACGCGAGATTTCATCTGGAGAGAGAGGAGAAAGAGGTCAGAGCATAGGGTAGGGCAGTGTGGGCAGAACCAGCAGTGTCGTTTGACTTAGCAAGCGAGGATCGGATGTCATCGACCTTCTTTTTCAAAGTGGTTGTGAGAAGTCTGTCACCAGAGAGGGAGGAGGGAGGGGGGAGGAT
Source organism: Oncorhynchus keta (assembly GCF_023373465.1). Taxonomy (NCBI): domain Eukaryota; kingdom Metazoa; phylum Chordata; class Actinopteri; order Salmoniformes; family Salmonidae; genus Oncorhynchus; species Oncorhynchus keta. The sequence goes on from NW_026289265.1 coordinate 4,001, forward strand.
TCAGGAGGGAGGAGAAGGTGGCAAAGAGCTTCCTAGGGTTAGAGGCAGATGCTTGGAATTTAGAGTGGTAGAAAGTGGCTTTAGCAGCAGAGACAGAGGAGGAAAATGTAGAGAGGAGGGAGTGAAAAGGATGCCAGGTCCGCAGGGAGGCGAAGTTTTCCTCCATTTCCGCTCGGCTGCCCGGAGCCCTGTTCTGTGAGCTCGCAATGAGTCGTCGAGCCACGGAGCGGGGAGGGGAGGACCGAGCCGGCCTGGAGGATAGGGGACATAGGGAGTCAAAGGATGCAGTAAGGGAGGAGAGGAGGGTTGAGGAGGCAGAATCAGGAGATAGGTTGGAGAAAGTTTGAGCAGAGGGAAGAGAAGATAGGATGGAAGAGGAGAGAGTAGCGGGGGAGAGAGAGCGAAGGTTGGGACGGCGCGATACCATCCGAGTAGGGGCAGTGTGGGAAGTGTTGGATGAGAGCGAGAGGGAAAAGGATACAAGGTAGTGGTCGGAGACTTGGAGGGGAGTTGCAATGAGGTTAGTGGAAGAACAGCATCTAGTAAAGATGAGGTCAGCGTATTGCCTGCCTTGCAGTGGGGGAAGGTGAGAGGAGTGAGGTCAAAGGAGAGGAGTGGAAAGAAGGAGGCAGAGAGGAATGAGTCAAAGGTAGCGTGGGGGAGGTTAAAGTCGCCCAGAACTGTGAGAGGTGAGCCGTCCTCAGGAAAGAAGACTTATCAAGGCATCAAGCTCATTGATGAACTCTCCGAGGGAACCCTGGAGGGCGATAAATGATAAGGATGTTATGACTTGAAAGGGCTGTGACTAACTGTGACAACATGGAATTCCAAAGGCAATAGACAGATGGGTAAGGAGAAGAAAGACCACTTGGGAGAGATGAGATCGGTGCCACCACCCGCGCTGACCCAGAAGCTCCCGGGGTGTGCGAGAACTACGTGGGCGGGCGAGGAGAGAGAGCAGTAGGAGTAGCAGTGTTATCTGTGGTGATCCATGTTTCCGTCAGTGCCAGAAGTCCAAAGGACTGGAGGAGGCATAAGCTGAGATGAACTCTGCCTTGTTGACGAATTGGCAGTTCCAGAAGGCTACCAGAGACCTGGAACTCCACGTGCAGGTCATCGCTGGGACCTGGGTTAGGGTGAGTCGCGGCCACGCGGTGTGGGAGCGCTTGTATGGTCTGTGCAGAGAGGAGAGAACAGGGATAGACAGACACATAGTTGACAGGCTACAGAAAAGGCTACGCTAATGCAAGGAAATTGGAATGACAAGCGGACTACACGTCTCGAATGTTCAGAAAGTTAAGCTTACGTAGCAAGAATCTTATTGACTAAAATGATTAAAATGTTTACTTGTTTATCAATTAGAGTGTGGAGGGTGTATATGTGGTCTGTTGTACAATAATATTTTAGAAATCCAATCTGGCTTCTGCTCAGGACGTTTTGTTCGTCAAGGAAAGTATGTAGTCTGCTATTTATAATACTGCAGAGAATTTTC
>NW_026289266.1:0-6669 GCF_023373465.1 Oncorhynchus keta
ACATTTACATTTAAGTCATTTAGCAGACGCTCTTATCCAGAGCGACTTACAAATTGGTGCATTCACCTTATGACATCCAGTGGAACAGCCACTTTACATTTACATTTACATTTAAGTCATTTAGCAGACGCTCTTATCCAGAGCGACTTACAAATTGGTGCATTCACCTTATGACATCCAGTGGAACAGCCACTTTACAATAGTGTATCTAAATCTTTTAAGGGGGGTGAGAAGGATTACTTTATCCTATCCTAGGTATTCCTTAAAGAGGTGGGGTTTCAGGTGTCTCCGGAAGGTGGTGATTGACTCCGCTGTCCTGGCGTCGTGAGGAGTTTGTTCCACCATTGGGGGGCAGAGCAGCGAACAGTTTTGACTGGGCTGAGCCCGGGAACTGTACTTCCTCAGTGGTAGGGAGGCGAGCAGGCCAGAGGTGGATGAACGCAGTGCCCTTGTTTGGGTGTAGGGCCTGATCAGAGCCTGGAGGTACTGAGGTGCCGTTCCCCTCACAGCTCCGTAGGCAAGCACCATGGTCTTGTAGCGGATGCAAGCTTCAACTGGAAGCCAGTGGAGAGCGGAGGAGCGGGGTGACGTGAGAGAACTTGGGAAGGTTGAACACCAGACGGGCTGCGGCGTTCTGGATGAGTTGTAGGGGTTTAATGGCACAGGCAGGGAGCCCAGCCAACAGCGAGTTGCAGTAATCCAGACGGGAGATGACAAGTGCCTGGATTAGGACCTGCGCCGCTTCCTGTGTGAGGCAGGGTCGTACTCTGCAGATGTTGTAGAGCATGAACCTACAGGAACGGGCCACCGCCTTGATGTTAGTTGAGAACGACAGGGTGTTGTCCAGGATCACGCCAAGGTTCTTAGCGCTCTGGGAGGAGGACACAATGGAGTTGTCAACCGTGATGGCGAGATCATGGAACGGGCAGTCCTTCCCCGGGAGGAAGAGCAGCTCCGTCTTGCCGAGTTCAGCTTGAGGTGGTGATCCGTCATCCACACTGATATGTCTGCCAGACATGCAGAATGCGTTCGCCACCTGGTCATCAGAAGGGGAAAGGAGAAGATTAATTGTGTGTCGTCTGCATAGCAATGATAGGAGAGACCATGTGAGGTTATGACAGAGCCAAGTGACTTGGTGTATAGCGAGAATAGGAGAGGGCCTAGAACAGAGCCCTGGGGGACACCAGTGGTGAGAGCGCATGGTGAGGAGACAGATTCTCGCCACGCCACCTGGTAGGGGACCTATCAGGTAGGACGCAATCCAAGCGTGGGCCCAACCTCGGAGAGGGTGGAGAGGAGGATCTGATGGTTCACAGTAGCCGATAGGTCTAGAAGGATGAGAGCAGAGGAGAGAGAGTTAGCTTTAGCAGTGCGGAGCGCCTCCGTGATACAGAGAAGAGCAGTCTCAGTTGAATGACTAGTCTTGAAACCTGACTGATTTGGATCAAGAAGGTCATTCTGAGAGATAGCGGGAGAGCTGGCCAGGACGGCACGTTCAAGAGTTTTGAGAGAAAAGAAAGAAGGGATACTGGTCTGTAGTTGTTGACATCGGAGGGATCGAGTGTAGGTTTTTTTCAGAAGGGTGCAACTCTCGCTCTCTTGAGACGGAAGGGCGAGCCAGCGGTCAGGGATGAGTTGATGAGCGAGGTGAGGTAAGGGAGAAGGTCTCCGGAAATGGTCTGGAGAAGAGAGGAGGGGATAAGGGTCGAGCGGGCAGGTTGTTGGGCGGCCGGTCCGTCACAAGACGCAAGATTTCATCTGGAGAGAGAGGGGAGAAAGAGGTCAGAGCACAGGGTAGGGCAGTGTGAGCAGAACCAGCGGTGTCGTTTGACTTAGCAAACGAGGATCGGATGTCGTCGACCTTCTTTTCAAAATAGTTGACGAAGTCATCTGCAGAGAGGGAGGAGGAGGGGGAGGATTCAGGAGGGAGGAGAAGGTGGCAAAGAGCTTCCTAGGGTTAGAGGCAGATGCTTGGAATTTAGAGTGGTAGAAAGTGGCTTTAGCAGCAGAGACAGAGGAGGAACATGTAGAGAGGAGGGAGTGAAAGGATACCAGGTCCGCAGGGGAGGCGGAGTTTTCCTCCATTTCCGCTCGGCTGCCGGAGCCCTGTTCTGTGAGCTCGCAATGAGTCGTCGAGCCACGGAGCGGGAGGGAGGACCGAGCCGGCCTGGAGGATAGGGGACATAGAGAGTCAAAGGATGCAGAAAGGGAGGAGAGGAGGGTTGAGGAGGCAGAATCAGGAGATAGGTTGGAGAAGGTTTGAGCAGAGGGAAGAGATGATAGGATGGAAGAGGAGAGAGTAGCGGGGAGAAGCGAAGGTTGGGGGGCGCGATACCATCCGAGTAGGGGCAGTGTGGGAAGTGTTGGATGAGAGCGAGAGGGAAAAGGATACAAGGTAGTGGTCGGAGACTTGGAGGGAGTTGCAATGAGGTTAGTGGAAGAACAGCATCTAGTAAAGATGAGGTTGAGCGTATTGCCTGCCTTGTGAGTAGGGGGAAGGTGAGAGGGTGAGGTCAAAGAGGAGAGGAGTGGAAGAAGGAGGCAGAGAGGAATGAGTCAAAGGTAGACGTGGGGAGGTTAAAGTCGCCCAGAACTGTGAGAGGTGAGCCGTCCCTCAGGAAAGGAGCTTATCAAGGCATCAAGCTCATTGATGAACTCTCCCGAGGGGACCTGGAGGGCGATAAATGATAAGGATGTTAAGCTTGAAAGGGCTGGTAACTGTGACAGCATGAAATTCAAAGGAGGCGATAGACAGATGGGTAAGGGAGAAAGAGAGAATGACCACTTGGGAGAGATGAGGATCCCGGTGCCACCACCCCGCTGACCAGAAGCTCTCGGGGTGTGCGAGAACACGTGGGCGGACGAAGAGAGAGCAGTAGGGTAGCAGTGTTATCTGTGGTGATCCATGTTTCCGTCAGTGCCAAGAAGTCGAGGACTGGAGGGAGGCATAGGCTGAGATGAACTCTGCCTTGTTGGCCGCAGATCGGCAGTCCCAGAGGCTACCGGAGACCTGGAACTCCCGTGGGTCGTGCGCGCTGGGACCACCAGATTAGGGTGGCCGCGGCCACGCGGTGTGGAGCGTTAGTATGGTCTGTGCAGAGAGGAGAGAACAGGGATAGACAGACACATAGTTGACAGGCTACAGAAGAGGCTACACTAATGCAAGGAGATTGGAATGACAAGTGGACTACACGTCTCGAATGTTCAGAAATTTAAGCTTACGTAGCAAGAATCTTATTGACTAAAATGATTAAAATGATACAGTACTGCTGAAGTAGGCTAGCTGGCAGTGGCTGCGTTGTTGACTTTGTAGGCTAGCTGGCAGTGGCTGCGTTGTTGACACTACACTAATCAAGTCGTTCCGTTGAGTGTAATAGTTTCTACAGTGCTGCTATTCAGAGGGCTAGCTGGCTAGCTAGCAGTGTTGATTATGTTACGTTGCGTTAAAAGAACGACAATAGCTGGCTAGCTAACCTAGAAAATCGCTCTAGACTACACAATTATCTTTGATACACAGACGGCTATGTAGCTAGCTATGTAGCTAGCTACGATCAAACAAATCAAACCGTTGTGCTGTAATGAAATGAAATGAAAATGTGATACTACCTGTGGAGCGAGCGGAATGCGGCCAGGTTGTTGAGTGCGGAAGTTCTATTCAGTAGACGTTGGCTAGCTGTTGGCTAGCTAGCAGTGTCTCATACGTTAAGGACGACAAATAGCTGGCTAGCTAACCTCGGTAAATTAAGATAATCACTCTAAGACTACACGCTCTAAACTACACAATTATCTTGGATACGAAGACAGCAAAGACAACTATGTAGCTAGCTAACACTACACTAATCAAGTCGTTCAGTTGAGTGTAATAGTTTCTACAGTGCTGCTATTCGGTAGACGGTGGACGTTTGCTAGCTGGCTAGCTGCTGGGCAGATAGCAGTGTAGACTACGTTAGGGACGACGAAATACGAAGTTGCAATAGAAGTGCTGACTGTTTCACTTTGTTGTCCTCTTTCTTTTCCTTTTTCTTCTGTCCTTCTTTTGTCCTTATTTTGTCTTCCTTTCTTCTGTTTCTTCTGTTAACTAGATAGTTTTTGTTGTTATTCTTTGTAAGCTAGCTAGCTTCTTCCAGGAGAGTCCCTAGCAACTGCTTGGCAACAAGTAAACAATTCTGCTAGCAATTCAGCTAGCTTAGATAACTGTACAATTTTATGAAAAATAGTTACTTTTTCAAAAGCCTGTCTTTTTTGGTTTGTTCCTTGTTTTGTCTTCTATTGAGTCTTGCAGTTTTCTCTTGATTTTTTTCGATGTACTTCACTCTAAAAAACCATTTAAATCTCAATATATACAGGAGCTCATTTTTCAGCAGCTGCTCAATTTAGAACTCCGGAGCAGTACACTTGTTGTTTGTGTACATGGATTTTTATAATGTCGTATATTTTACCCCCAACACCACTTTCCATCCATTTGTATAGCAGACCCTCATGCCAAATTGAGTGAAGGCTTTTTGAAATCAACAAAGCATGAGAAGACTTTCTTTGTTTTGGTTTGTTTGGTTGTCAATTAGGGTGTGCAGGGTGAATACATGGTCTGTTGTACGGTAATTTGGTAAAACGCCAATTTGACATTTGCTCAGTACATTGTTTTGTTTTCATTGAGGAAATACGAGTCTGCTGTTAATGATAATGCAGAGGATTTTCCCAAGGTTGCTGTTGACGCATATCCCACGGTAGTTATTGGGGTCAAATTTGTCTCCATTTTTGTGGATTGGGGTGATCAGTCCTTGGTTCCAAATATTGAGGAAGATGCCAGAGCTAAGGATGACGTTGAAAGAGTTTTAGTATAGCCAATTGGATTTTTTGTCTGTATATTTGATCATTTCATTAAGGATACCATCAACACCACATGCCTTTTTGGGTTGGAGGGTTTTTATTTTGTCCTGTAGCTCATTCAAGGTAATTGGAGAATCCAGTGGGTTCTGGTAGTCTTTAATAGTTGATTATAAGATTTGTATTTGATCCTGTATATGCTTTTGCTCTTTATTCTTTGTTATAGAGCCTAAAAGCCAAACAGATTGGAGAAGTGGTTTACCCATACATCTCCATTTTGGATAGATAATTCTTCCTGTTGTTGTTTGTTTTCCAATTTTCCCAGAAGTGGTTAGAGTCTATGGATTCTTCAATTACATTGAGCTGATTTCTGACGTGCTGTTCCGCTTTTCCGTAGTGTATTTCTGTATTGTTTTAGTGATTCACCATAGTGAAGGCGTAGACTCAGGTTTTCCGGGTCTCTATGTTTTTGGTTGGATAGGTTTCTCAATTTCTTACTTAGATTTTTGCATTCTTCATCAAACCATTTGTCATTGTTGTTCATTTTCTTCAGTTTTCTATTTGAGATTATTAGATTTGATAGAGAGCTGAGAGGCCAAATATACTGTTAAGATTTTCTACTGCCAAGTTTACACCTTCACTATTACAGTGGATGTTTTACCCAGGAAATTGTCTAATAGGAGTTGAATTTGTTGTTGCTAATTGTTTTTTGGTAGGTTTCCAAACTGCATTCCTTCCATCTATAGCATGTCTTAATGTTACTCAGTTGCTTTGGCTTGGATGCCTCATGATTGAGTATTGCTCTGTTCAAGTAGACTGTGATTTTGCTGTGGTCTGATAGGGGTGTCAGTGGGCTGACTGTGAACGATCTGAGAGACTCTGGGTTGAGGTCAGTGATAAAATAGTCTGCAGTACTACTGCCAAAGAGATGAGCTATAGGTGTACCTACCATAGGAGTCCCCTCGAAGCCTACCGTGACTATATACATACCCAGCGTGCGACAGAGCTGCAGGAGTTGTGACCCGTTTTTGTTGGTTATGTTGTCATAGTTGTGCCTAGGAGGGCATGTGGGGGAGGGAATGCTGTCACCTGTTACATTGTCAAAGTATACATATCGAAAAATAAAATAAAAATATATATTTATATATAAAATATATATATGTTGCTGATATTTAGTCCTAGATATGTGTAGTTTTGGTGTGTTCTAATAGAACTGTGTCCAAATAGAATTTATATTTGTCATCCTTATTTCCGGACCTTTTTTTGGAATATCATTATATTTGGGAGAGCCCAGGTCTGATGAAGATGATCTAGGTGCTGCTGTAACCCCTCTTTAGTGGAGACAGCAGCACCAGGTAATCTGCGTACAGCAGACTTGATTTCAGTGTTGTGTGGGGTGATACCAGGTGCTGCTGATTCTTCTAATATTTTTGCCAATTCATTAATGTAGATGTTAAATAGTGTTGGACTTATTGGACAGCCCTGTTTCCTCCCGTCCCCCTGAGAGAAGAAGTCTGTTTGCTTGTTGTCAATTTTAACCGCACATTTGTTTTTAGTGTACATTGATTTAATAAAATCATATGTTTCCCTCAATACCACATTCTATTAGTTTATTATAAAAATACCTTTGTGCCAAATTGAATTAAATGCTTTCTTGAAATCTACAAAACACAAGTAGATTTTGCTTTGTTTTGGTTTACTTGTTTATCAATTAGAGTGTGGAGGGTGTATATGTGGTCTGTTGTACAATAATATTTTAGAAATCCAATCTGGCTTCTGCTCAGGACGTTTTGTTCGTCAAGGAAAGTATGTAGTCTGCTATTTATAATACTGCAGAGAATTTTC
>NW_026289267.1:5000-75805 GCF_023373465.1 Oncorhynchus keta
GAATGTGAAATGTCAGAATAATAGTAGAGAGAATGATTTATTTCAGCTTTTATTTCTTTCATCACATTCCCAATGGGTCAGAAGTTTTACATACGCTCAATTAGTATTTGGTAGCATTTGATGGCCACTCCAATACCTTGACTTTGTTGTCCTTAAGCCATTTTGCCACAACCTTGGAAGTATGCTTGGGGGTCATTGTCCATTTGGAAGAACCATTTGCGACCAAGCTTTAACTTCCTGACTGATGTCTTGAGATGTTGCTTCAATAGATCCACGTAATCTTCTGCAAGCCACACAGTTTCTCCCTTCCACGGGTGGAGACAGAATATCCTGTAAGGAACACAGTGGTCCAGCTTGTAGATATCCTATGCACATACATACAAGTTAAAATCTTAAACTACGCCTTGCTCAGACAATCTGTGTTTTTCCACTACACATTGTTTAATCTACAACATGTTCCATAATCTTCTGCAAGCCACACAGTTTCTCCCCTCCACGGGTGGAGACAGAATATCCTGTAAGGAACACAGTGGTCCAGCTTGTAGATATCCTATGCACATACATACAAGTTAAAATCTTAAACTACGCCTTGCTCAGACAATCTGTGTTTTTCCACTACACATTGTTTAATCTACAACATGTTCCATAATCTTCTGCAAGCCACACAGTTTCTCCCCTCCACGGGTGGAGACAGAATATCCTGTAAGGAACACAGTGGTCCAGCTTGTAGATATCCTATGCACATACATACAAGTTAAAATCTTAAACTACGCCTTGCTCAGACAATCTGTGTTTTTCCACTACACATTGTTTAATCTACAACATGTTCCATAATCTTCTGCAAGCCACACAGTTTCTCCCCTCCACGGGTGGAGACAGAATATCCTGTAAGGAACACAGTGGTCCAGCTTGTCTGTCGATAGCTCCTCTTATCATTTGTTTCCCACATGCACCCTGCTTACATACTAAAAAGGAACAAAAGGCCCTTGTTCTAATTCTGACTAAAGCTACACACATTATCAGATTATAGTTTTATGACTCTAATACATTTTATACAATTATATGGTTTCAGGGTGGAATTATTTAATCATTATCTTTAAACATATACATTATTTTATCACTTTTCGCACCAAAGTATCTTCATCTCTCGAAGACAGAATGCGTCTCCACATTTTTGGTATTTTATTAATTATTAAATTGTTGTTGAATAAGAAACCATGTTACATCTTAAATTGTGTGTTTGATTAAGAGGGAAACAGAGATCTGCCTTAAACAATTACACCATAGCAAAATAGTCAGGTGGTGTGACCAGCAATGATCAACCAGTGTTTTAATATTTAAAAAAACAATTCAATTATGCTATTGTCTCAAAAATGCAGAGAAGCTCAGTCTATAAAATAAAAAACGCATTTCAGCAAAATGTTATACGCAGTGTGAAAACCTTATATATTTTTTTATTCATGGTCGCACCGAATTATTCTTTTTTAGGTTAATTTAACAATCAAACATTAAAAAAATAAACCCTGAAAGTGCATTAGGGAACATAAAAAGTGTTTAAAAATAAATTGTTTTTCATTTTCATGTTTCACTTTAAAACCTTATACTTCATTGACCCTTCAAGAAAGTACTGAGTAAAAGGTCTGACTACTTATGTAAACGTGAAAGTACTGAGTAAAAGGTCTGACTACTTATGTAAACGTGAAAGTACTGAGTAAAAGGTCTGACTACTTATGTAAACGTGAAAGTACTGAGTAAAAGGTCTGACTACTTATGTAAACGTGAAAGTACTGAGTAAAGGGTCTGACTACTTATGTAAACGTGAAAGTACTGAGTAAAAGGTCTGACTACTTATGTAAACGTGAAAGTACTGAGTAAAAGGTCTGACTACTTATGTAAACGTGAAAGTACTGAGTAAAAGGTCTGACTACTTATGTAAACGTGAAAGTACTGAGTAAAGGGTCTGACTACTTATGTAAACGTGAAAGTACTGAGTAAAAGGTCTGACTACTTATGTAAACGTGAAAGTACTGAGTAAAAGGTCTGACTACTTATGTAAACGTGAAAGTACTGAGTAAAGTGTCTGACTACTTATGTAAACGTGAAAGTACTGAGTAAAAGGTCTGACTACTTATGTAAACGTGAAAGTACTGAGTAAAAGGTCTGACTACTTATGTAAACGTGAAAGTACTGAGTAAAAGGTCTGACTACTTATGTAAACGTGAAAGTACTGAGTAAAAGGTCTGACTACTTATGTAAACGTGAAAGTACTGAGTAAAAGGTCTGACTACTTATGTAAACGTGAAAGTACTGAGTAAAAGGTCTGACTACTTATGTAAACGTGAAAGTACTGAGTAAAAGGTCTGACTACTTATGTAAACGTGATTTCAGTTTTCTATTTTTAATAAATTGGCAAAAAAAATCTAAATACCTCTTCTTACTTTGTCATTATGGGGAATTGTGTGTAGATTGTGTGTCCATTTTAGAACAAGGCTGTAACGTAACAAAATGGGGGAAAAGTCAAGGGGTCTGAATACTTTCCGAATGTACTGTAGATGTGTGTGCCAGTGTGTGTGTCCATCCTACTGTCCTTTTAGTCCTCCTCCTATTTCCCCCCTGCAGTAAGTCCAGTCCTCCTATTTCCCCCTGCAGTAAGTCCAGTCCTCCTCCTATTTCCCCCCTGCAGTAAGTCCTCCTCCTATTTCCCCCTTGCAGTAAGTCCAGTCCTCCTCCTATTTCCCCCCTGCAGTAAGTCCAGTCCTCCTCCTATTTCCCCCCTGCAGTAAGTCTAGTCCTCCTCCTATTTCCCCCCTGCAGTAAGTCCTCCTCCTATTTCCCCCCTTCAGTAAGTCCAGTCCTCCTATTTCCCCCCTGCAGTAAGTCCAGTCCTCCTCCTATTTCCCCCCCTGCAATAAGTCCAGTCCTCCTCCTATTCCCCCCCCCCTGCAATAAGTCCAGTCCTCCTATTTCCCCCCCTGCAGTAAGTCCAGTCCTCATCCTATTTCCCCCCCTGCAGTAAGTCCAGTCCTCCTATTTCCCCCTGCAGTAAGTCAAGTCCTCCTATTTCCCCCCATCAGTAAGTCCAGTCCTCCTATTTCCCCCCCTGCAGTAAGTCCAGTCCTCCTATTTCCCCCTGCAGTAAGTCCAGTCCTCCTATTTCCCCCCCTGCAGTAAGTCCAGTCCTCCTCCTATTTCCCCTCTGCAGTAAGTCCAGTCCTCCTCCTATTCCCCCTCTGCAGTAAGTCCCGTCCTCCTATTTCCCCCCCTTCAGTAAGTCCAGTCCTCCTATTTCCCCCTCTTCAGTAAGTCCAGTCCTCCTATTTCCCCCCCTGCAGTAAGTCCAGTCCTCATCCTATTTCCCCCCTGCAGTAAGTCCAGTCCTCCTATTTCCCCCCCTGCAGTAAGTCTAGTCCTCTTCCTATTTCCTCCTGTAGTAAGTCCAGTCCTCCTATTTCCCCCCTTCAGTAAGTCCTCCTCCTATTTCCCCCCTGCAGTAAGTCTAGTCCTCTTCCTATTTCCTCCTGTAGTAAGTCCAGTCCTCCTATTTCCCCCCTTCAGTAAGTCCTCCTCCTATTTCCCCTCTGCAGTAAGTCTAGTCCTCTTCCTATTTCCCCTCTGCAGTAAGTCTAGTCCTCCTCCTATTTCCCCTCTGCAGTAAGTCCAGTCCTCCTATTCCCCCCCCCCTGCAGTAAGTCCAGTCTGTACTCTATCAGGGTAAAGTTGGTGATTTTGGCGATGGGCTCAGGGATGACGAACTCTCTGACCCGTGTGTAGCCCACGTTCTCATACAGCCTCTGTGCATCAGTCTGCACTACAGACGTGTAGAGGACCACCGCAGGGAAGCCCCTCTCCCTGCTGAAGTCTGCCACTGTCCTGCTGAGGGCCTTGGCGATGCCCATCCCCCGGTGTGTACGACGTACAGACAACCTCTTCAGCTCCATGCAGCCTGGTTCCCTCTCCGCGGGCAGGCAGGCCACCGTTGCCACCACCCGGCCGTCGCTCTCAGCCACCCAGAAACACGAGTCCTTGTTCTCCAGGTAGGTCTCCTGGATGTGGTCGAGGTCCTTCCTCAGGGAGGTGTCGATGTAGCTGTTGAAGAGGTAGCCCACCAGCTGCTTGGCCCCGGCCAGGAGGAGAGTGACCCCTACTACAGGCAGCAGGACGGACTTGGAGCTGGCCAGCAGGGCGCAGAACGTGACCATCAGGATCATCTGGGTCAGGGGCTGTTTGAGGAGGTGCATGAAGGAGGAGGGGACGTGCTCGCTCATCCCCATGGTGAAGATCTCCTTCACGGTCTCCTTGTCATCTTCCTGGTATCTTCGGATAGTGATGTCAGCAGCCATGGCACTGGTCTGTAGGGTTGGGCAGATATGATTAAATCCAATATCGTGATATTTGACATTGATGATATAGTGATGTGCAAGATGATATATCAGGAATTACAAAAATATACTTATTTGAACTTTACAAATCCAAAACGGTGCAGGTTATCAGTTTTAGGCTGGGTAGCCTAGTGGTTAGAGTGTAGAGGCGGCAGGGTAGCCTAGTGGTTAGAGTGTAGAGGCGGCAGGGTAGCCTAGTGGTTAGAGTGTTGGACTAGTAACCGAAAGGTTGCAAGTTCAAATCCCCGAGCTGACAAGGTACAAATCTGTCGTTCTGCCCCTGAACAGGCAGTTAACCCACTGTTCCCAGGCCGTCATTGAAAATCAGAATATGTTCTTAACTGACTTGCCTGGTTAAATAAAGGTAAAAAATAAAGGTAAAAAATAAATAAAATAAAAACCCAAACATGGTAGTCAGTCACACCCCACCGGAGTCTACTCTGGCACCCTGTCTATCATCCATAAACTCAGACACTGGTCTGCCCTGCAATACATACAGAGACAACAGTGAGAGCTGACAGTCTAGTAGTCTACACACTATGAATCATAGAAATATCATCTAACAGGCCTCTCCATTCAAATCAATGATGGTATAATGGGTGGACTGGCAGCCATAGTGAGTGCATTAGTTTAGCAGTCAAATTGCCAAGGGTTAAAAGGTTAAGCCCTTTCTATAGAGTATTTGTCTATGCTACAACCTACCAGCCAACAGCAACACATCTCCCTCCCAACCCTCATCAACAGACTCTGTGTCCTTGGTGGTGGTCTCGCTTCTGATCGGTACTTTCAGCAACACCAGTGTATTTACATAAAGTGCATTCAGAAAGTATTCAGACCCCTTGACTTCTTCCACATTTTGTTACGTTACAGCCTTATTCTAAAATGCATGAATTCGTTTTTTTTTTTTATGACACTACAGGCTTGGCACACCTGTATTTGGGGAGTTTCTCCCATTCTTCTCTGCAGATACTCTCAAGCTCTGTCAGGTTGGATGGGGAGCGTTGCTGCACAGCTATTTTCAGGTCTCTCCAGAGATGTTCGATCGGGTTCAAGTCCGAGCTCTGGCTGGGCCACTCAAAGACATTCAGAGACTTGTCCAGAAGCCACTCCTACGTTGTCTTGGCTGTGTGCTTAGGGTCGTTGTCCTGTTGGAAGGTCAACCTTCACCCCAGTCTGAAGTCCTGAGCGTTCTGTACTTGTCTCTGTACTTTGCGCCGTTAATCTTTCCCCTGATCCTGACTAGTCTCCCAGTCCCTGCCGCTGAAAAACATCCCCACAGCATGATGCTGCCACCACCACGCTTCAGTAGGGATGGTGCCAGGTTTCCTCCAGACGTGACGCTTGGCATTCAGTACAAAGAAATCTTGGTTTAATCAGACCAGAGAATCTGGTTTCTCATGGTCGGAGTCCATTAGGTGCAATTTTGGCAAACTCCAAGCGGGCTGTCATGTGACTTTTACTGAGGAGTGGCCACTACCATAAAGGCCAGACGGAAGCCACTCAGTAAACCGGTACCCCTGTATATAGCCTCGCTATTGTTATTTTACTGCTGCTCTTTAATTATTTGTTACTTTTATTGATTTTTTCTTAAAACTGCATTGTTGGTTAAGGGCCTGTAAGTAAGCATTTCACTCTAAGGTCTACTACACCTGTTGTATTCGGGGCATGTGACAAATTGTTTGATTTGATAAGTGGGGTGCTGCAGAGATGGTTGTCCTTCTCTCTGGAGTTCTGTCAGAGCGATCATGGGTCACCTCCCTGACCAAGGCCCTTCCCCCACGATTTCTCAGTTTGGCCGGGCGGCCAGCTCGAGGAAGTCTTGGTGCTTCCAAACTACCTCCATTTAAGAATGATGGAGTCCACTGTGTTCTAGGGGACCTTCAATACTATAGACATTTCTCTGGTACTCATGGCTCTGGTACTCATGGCTCTGGTACTCATGGCTTGGTTTTTGCTGACATGCACTGTCAAATGTGGGAACCTATATAGACAGGTGTGTGCCTTTCCAAATCATGTCCAATCATTTAAATTTACCACAGGTGGACTCCAATCAAGTTGTAGAAACATCTCAAGGCTGATTAATTGGAAACAGAATGCACCTGAACTCAATTTCAAATCTCATAGCAAAGATTCTGAATACTTCTGTAAATAATGTATTTCTGTTTTAGTTTCTTTTATACATTTGCAAACATTTCTAAAAACCTGTTTCACTTTGTCATTATGGGGTATTGTGATGTCATTATGGGGTATTGTGATGTCATTATGGGGTATTGTGATGTCATTATGGGGTATTGTGTGTAGCTTGATGAGGACTTTTGTATTCATTTAATCCATTGTAGAATAAGGCTGTAAAGTAACAAAATGTGGAAAAAAGGCGAAGGGGTCTGAATACTTTCTGAATGCATCGTGTTGCTTTCAATTGTACTGGGTTGCACAAAAACAGTCCCTGAGAAGCCACAAGTTAAATACAATTCCATGTCAACTCACTGTGCCAGTGGGCAGGACGGTGGTCATTATGACAGGGGGGAATTTGAGACGAAATATCTAAAGGTTTGTATTATTAGAACAGACTTTCCAAATGTGAAAAGGAATTGTATTTAACTTGTGGATTCCCAGGTACTGTTTTTGTGAAACCAAATACTGTTGAAAACAACGCTAGTGTGCACTGAGCGTACAAAACATTAGGAACACTTTAGTAATATTGAGTTGCACCCTTTTTGCCCTCAGAACAGCCTCAATTCGTCGGGGACATGGACTCTACAAGGTGTCTAAAGCGTTCCACAGGGATGCTGGTCCATGTTGACTCTACAAGGTGTCTAAAGCGTTCCACAGGGATGCTGGTCCATGTTGACTCTACAAGGTGTTGAAAGCGTTCCACAGGGATGCTGGTCCATGTTGACTCTATAAGGTGTCTAAAGCGTTCCACAGGGATGCTGGTCCATGTTGTCTCTACAAGGTGTCTAAAGTGTTCCACAGGGATGCTGGTCCATGTTGACTCTATAAGGTGTCTAAAGCGTTCCACAGGGATGCTGGTCCATGTTGTCTCTACAAGGTGTCTAAAGTGTTCCACAGGGATGCTGACCCATGTTGACTCTACAAGGTGTGGAAAGCGTTCCACAGGGATG
The DNA here is from genome assembly GCF_023373465.1 of Oncorhynchus keta. Taxonomy (NCBI): domain Eukaryota; kingdom Metazoa; phylum Chordata; class Actinopteri; order Salmoniformes; family Salmonidae; genus Oncorhynchus; species Oncorhynchus keta. The sequence goes on from NW_026289267.1 coordinate 12,505, forward strand.
CTGGCCCATGTTGACTCTACAAGGTGTCTAAAGCGTTCCACAGGGATGCTGGTCCATGTTGACTCTACAAGGTGTCTAAAGCGTTCCACAGGGATGCTGGTCCATGTTGACTCTACAAGGTGTTGAAAGCGTTCCACAGGGATGCTGGTCCAGTTGACTCTACAAGGTGTTGAAAGCGTTCCACAGGGATGCTGGTCCATGTTGACTCTACAAGGTGTCTAAAGCGTTCCACAGGGATGCTGGTCCAGTTGACTCTACAAGGTGTTGAAAGCGTTCCACAGGGATGCTGGTCCATGTTGACTCTACAAGGTGTCTAAAGCGTTCCACAGGGATGCTGGTCCATGTCGACTCCAATGCTTCCCACAGTTGTGTCCAGTTGTCTGGATATGTTTTGGGTGGTGGACCGTTCTTGATGCACATGGGATGCTGTTGAACATGAAAACCCCAGCAGCGTTGCAGTTCTTGACACACTCAAACCGGTGTGCCTGGTGTCATGTAACAAAATCTTCCCAGCGTGAAATAACTCATTATGATGGTGGTGTGATTGTGACATAACTTGTACTTTAAAAAAAAAAAAGTATTTGTCACGATCGTCGTAAAGAGGAGACCAACGTGCAGATTTGAATAGATTCTTCTTTTATTGAAGGAAGAACACAAAGAACAGTTCAACAAAAACGACACGGCGCCCAACGAGTGCAGACACAGGCAACTTCACATAGACAATAACCCACAAACCACAATACAAAACAGGCTACCTAAATATGGTTCCCAATCAGAGACAACGACAAACACCTGCCCCTGATTGAGAACCACATCAGGCCAAAACACTTAGAAACAGACAAACTAGACACGCAACATAGAATGCCCACTCATATCACACCCTGACCAAACAAAACATAGAAACAGACAAAACTAGACATGCAACATAGAATGCCCACTCATATCACACCCTGACCAAACAAAACATAGAAACAGACAAACTACACATGCAACATAGAATGCCCACTCATATCACACCCTGACCAAACAAAACATAGAAACAGACAAAACTAGACATGCAACATAGAATGCCCACTCATATCACACCCTGACCAAACAAAACATAGAAACAGACAAACTACACATGCAACATAGAATGCCCACTCATATCACACCCTGACCAAACAAAACATAGAAACAGACAAACTAGACACACAACATAGAATGCCCACTCATATCACACCCTGACCAAACAAAACATAGAAACAAACAGCGCAAATAATGGTCAGAGTGTGACAGTATTATTATTTATTTATTTTTAACCAGGAAGGGCTCATTGAGATTTAAAATATATTTTTCAATAGATGGTGCTGCCTATCTCAGCCAGGACAAAGTCATTACAAAAATTACAGACAAACAACGAGAAAAACTACAAGTAATCTAGTAAAAACCATAGAATTCACAAGAGTATAACAATATCAAAAACAGCAAATTAAACAAACATTGACAGGTCAGGGAAACAGTCTCTCATCAGTGATTTAAAAACACCAATTGGGACAAGTTCTTCCAGTTTAAAAGTATTTTGTAAGGCGTTCCAAGACGATGGCCAGAGTACATAAAGCCCTTTTACCAAACTCAGTTCGGACATTTGGAACAGTTAGCAGGATAAAGTCCAGCGAACGAAGAGACGACCCACAACATTTATGAACAATAAAAATGCCCAAATAAAAAGGTAGTAAACCCAAAATGGCTTTGTAAATAAAAGTATACCAGTGACTGAGCCTACGAGTGACTAGAGAAGGACAGCCAACCCTGGTATACAAAGTGCAGTGGTGCGTAAGGGTTTTGCAGTTTAAAATAAATATCAAAGTACCATGGTAAAGGGTGTCAATTGATCTCAAACACTGAGCGGAAGCATTCATATATAAAATATCCCCATAGTCTAGTAAAGGCATAAATGTAGCTGATACTAGCCTCCTTCTGGCTTCAAAAGAAAAACAGGCCTTAGTCCTAAAATAAAATCCCAATTTCAGCTTCAATTGTTTTGTAAGTGGTTGAATATGCAATTTAAAAGAGAGGCTGTCAATAAATATATATATATATTTATACAAACAAATAAATAAACAAAAGAGGAATAGTCACATGCAAACTATTTACATTGCCAGGAATCCTAAACAAAAAAAATCATATTCATTAATAAAACAAGTTTTAATTTCCTTTTTGTTTTTCATTGTAGTTGATGTCTTCCATATGGTTTAAATTCATTTTTAAAGTGAAAAAAAGTTAGGTTTTGAATTAGACCATTTGAATTTGTGAATATGAAATGGACCTAATATTAATAGCAGTTGAATGAAATATACTACATCTTTATCAGAATTCCTAAAATAAACATGTCAAAACCATTAAAATTGTACAACCTGTCCTGTTTCCTTTGTAACAAAGACCTGTAGGTCAATCACAAACAGGACACTATAAATAAAGGTAAAAAAACGAATTAAAAATGGTCTCCTTCTCCATTCCACAGAAATCACAATTACAGTCAATATTCAGCTTGAATTTTTCCAAAAACATGTTTCACAGTATAAATATGTAACATTTTTAATTAAACTTCCTTTACCTTGTTACCATGGAAACTTCCTTTACTGATACAATGGGGGTTAAGCAAATATTGTATATCACCATAGATATTCAACCAAAATAATCCTGCTGAGGGAAGTGTAGTATCACTAACAATACTCCTAATCTTTTTATTACTACATGTATCTTTGAGATTGTTAATAATATTGCCAATTCATATATTATCAATTAATTATATTATTATTGGAATCGCATCGAAAACAATTGCATATCCTTTCGGGGTTATTGGAATTCTAAACGTATCAAAACAATTCCCCATATGAGATATCCATCCTCATGCAGTAACTGACCAACCAAAATAATTGTATTTTCACATTCTCACATCAAACAAATTGGATATATTTGTTGTTCCATAGAAAGTATCTGTGAGGGGGGAAACATCCAAGCTAAAAGTGCCTGCTTATAGAATTTGGCCAATTTTACTGGGATTTTATCAAACATCAAAAATTATACCGAAGCAGAAATTCTAAACAGCAACAGTCAAATAAATACTTAGGGAAGAGATTCCAAATACTGTTCTGGTTTAAATATACTTCAGAATCCAATTTATTTTATAAGTATCGTAATGACCTGACTAGATCATAAATGAACAATTGTCCAGACAGAGGCTTGAGTTTACGAATTGACGGTTTATTACACCAACTTTACACAGGCTACTGTTTGGGCCGTAGCACACGCCAAATAGATGACAGATAACCCACAAGCCAATCGTGACCTTCTCTTGTGAAACCCAGACGTAAGAGAGAGAGAACAAAGGCTGAACCTGGTCTTAACTTCCAATGCTCCACCCCCCTGCCCAACCCCCCTCCACGCCACTCCGCCAACCACCAGGATGCCCGGCATCAGAACATTCCAGGCATTCCCGTGATTGGCAGATAGCAGGTTGATTGACAGGTCGGACCCCGCGAACACCGGGTACTGGTCAGTACAACACAACCACCTCCTAGCCTAACACATAACACACAGCTGTCTGTGCGGGTCGCTACAGTATTATTTCAACCTCAAAACCTCCTTGTTCTTGGTTATAACTGAGAATATCTTTCTGTAGATAGGGAGGATTGCTCCTCCAAATACAATTATGAAAAATCTTATCTAAGTCCTTTTAACAATTTTAGGGGGGTAAGTCAAGTGATAACGAGACATAAACCGATCTGGATAACCCTTCAATTTTGGACAACTTGGGAACATTTTCACACCTGGAGAATTTTTACAGCATGATGTCACACACACACACACACACACACACACACACACACACACACACACACACAAAATAGGAAGTACTTTTAAGATTTTAACATGACACCTACTACCACACCCCGTTCAAAGGAACTTAAATATTTAGTCTTGTACATTCACTCTAAGAATGGCACGTTACAACCCAGTTGCACAAATACACAATCAATGTTTCTCAAAATTCATATTACCGTGCTCTGAGCACAGGAGGGTCGGGGTGTGAGTCCAAATCAAACTATGAGAAACGGGGCATGGAGGGCACTTCTCGAATTGCATCGACGCAAGCTTCAGCCTAGTATACAAATAAATATGACGCAAACACGTAAACAATTATGCAAATATATTGAAATCAATGGCGGACATTTTTTGAGCTGAAGCGAGAGAAAACTCCGACTTCGAAATTAAATATTGCCTTTTCACATCTATGTTGCCTGACTACAATATTGTATCTTCATACTTTAATAAATACATGCTGTGTTAATTTTGGCCTGTTTACCTGCCTCCGTACCGTATATCGCAAGACCATGTTAACTCAATAGGGCAAACTGGCTAAGTAACGTTGTAAGATAGACAAGATGGCCACGAATCATTTAGACCTCCAAGATGATGGCGACGGGGATTTCCCCAAGGGCATAAGGCGAGGGTGTGTCTTAAGAGCTCTTTCATTGTTTAATTCAAGGGGCTTTATTGGCATGGGAAACATGTTATCGTGAGGTAATATCCAAAAGTGAAATAAACAAAAATTAACAGTAAACATTACACTCGCAGAAGTTCCAAAGGAATAAAGACATTACAAATGTCATATTATGTGTATACATATACAGTGGTGTAACATTTTACAAATGTGTCTCTAACCTGTCTCCTCCCCTTCATCTACACTGATTGAAGTGATCATAGCGCTCACCTGGTCAATCTGTCACGTGTTTTATACATCCGCGTTTGTAAAAGCACCTCGCTGCCCCGTCACCTGACTGCAGTGTCAGTGTCCTGTCGGTTATCCGATTAAGATGGGACATCAAACCATAGATCATCCCTTAACTAGAATTTAAAAATCGTCTTTTGATACATAGATGTATTATTTATCAAATAATTGATATCAACTAAAATAGTTTATCACGATTAGCAAATAGCACGTGACTCTTACTGAAAAGCTACATTTATAAATGGTTAGCTAACCCGTCAAATGATATCTTGGCCATCAAAATAGTAATATTTCTGCTGTAATGAAAACGATGTTTGTAATAGATAGCCCACCTGATTTAGTTATGTCTCAGAGAAATATAATCCAATTTGACACAACCAGCAGATTTGTGTTAGTGGTCCTAACAGAGGTGGGAGGGATTTACGGTATAGCTTGCTTCCAATTGGCTGAAAGCGAGACAGCTTCATAGCTGATACATTCTGAAGTTTATTTTAGCTCAATTATTTAAAAAAAAAATAGAAAGAAACAAGACCAATGTAGAAATACAGAAAGGTAAAACAAGGGGCAGTTTAACACGTGGAAATGTATCTTGATAAAAAAATGTTTTTCTAGAAAGACAAGCATTTCTCTGCACCTATTATAACATCTGCAAATATTTGTATGCGAACAACAAACTTTGATGTGATTTTCACAAGCCACAACAAAGAAATGGTCAAACACTTAAAAAGACACACCTTATCCCCTCAGCCCTCAAATTAAGTGGACACCTCTGATGACGTATCAAGATGTCTGACGAGTATACACTTGCAGGGGGAGGGAGGAATGGGTTTTAAATGGACCGGCCTTGCCCGGAAATTCGTCACTCGACATCCTGCAATGATTGTGTTTTCAGCCACTGGTAGCTTGTGGGTACTTCATATGCGCTACAGTCAATTATGTGTGCATGTCTACTTATATTAAATATATCATTATTAATATATGTCTACTGTATGATAGCTAGCTAACTAACGTTATCCTGCCTAGCTGGAACTTCTGAAGAAGGGAAATTATTTATTTATACAATTTCCAAAAGATAACCAAACGAAAACACATGTACTTTTTTACGTAGTAGCAAAATTTCGAAATTATTTGCATTCGTGTTTACTTACACTTGTATGTTGACTTCACCATTAATGTTGTTTTTAAGCATTCGCAGATTTTTCTTAGCGGATGTACAATTGTCGCGAATTGAATTGTGGGGAGTTTCAGGCCCTGGTGTGAACATAATTGTACACTGAGTAATGGCCTTTCCGGCCCTTTTCAGTGAGCCGGCTCTTTTGGATCCCAAACGGCTCTTTAAAAATATATATGTTTTGTTTGCGATAGTTTCACTATGATTGGTGTTAAAACAATTCTAGGTAAATTATTACATGAAATCATACCTTAACCACAATGTATTTAAAAATGCATTTGGTTTGTTATGAAAAAGAATGCTATTAAACATGTGCATTTAAAATATAACTTTTTAATATATATAAACAAAGTGTATATAAATCTGACCATTCAAAACTAATACAATCTGAAGAGCATGATAACAGAAAATTGCACCATATCAAAGAAAAATAAATAACTGTGCAGAACTACAGCATCCCACTGAAAACATTAAACTGGTCCCTCTTTTCTCTCTCTTCTTTATTGCCATGTTATAACCAGCAGCACACAACAAAGCTGACCATATTTTTATTTTATGGGAGATTTGCATTATTTTTTTTCTTGTACAGTACCATTACATTCTTGACATAATTCTGAGAATTGTAAACCTGAAACGTTTCAATAGATTATGAAGAGAACATGCTTGTCTTTGTTAGATTATGACAGACCAGCTAGATCTACTGTCTCTATTATATTATGACAGACCAGCTAGATCTACTGTCTCTATTATATTATGACAGACCAGCAAGATCTACTGTCTCTATTATAATATGATAGACCAGCTAGATCTGCTGTCTCTATTATATTATGACAGACCGGCTTGATCTACTGCCTCTTTTACATGATGACAGACCAGCTAGATCTACTGTTTCTATTATGATATGACACACCAGCTAGATCTAATATCTCTATTATATTATGACAGACCAGCTAGATCTACTGTCTATATTATATTATGACAGACCAGCTAGATCTACTGTCTCTATTATATTATGAAAGACCAGCTAGATCTACTGTCTCTAGTATAATAGGACAGACCAGCTAGATCTACTGTCTCTATTATATTATGACAGACCGGCTAGATCTACTGCCTCTTTTTCATGATGACAGACCAGCTAGATCGAATATCTTTATTATATTATGACAGACAAGCTCGATCTACTGTCTCTATTATATTATGTGACCAGCGAGATCTACTGTCTCTATTATAATACGACAGACCAGCTCGATCTACTGTCTCTATTATATTATGACAGATCAGCTTGATCTACTGTCTCTATTTTATTATGACAGACCAGCTAGATCTACTGTCTCTATTATATTATGACAGACCAGCTAGATCTACTGTCTCTATTTTATTATGACAGACCAGCTAGATCTCCTGTCTCTATTATATTATGACAGACCAGCTAGATCTACTGTCTCTAGTATAATATGACAGACCAGCTAGATCTACTGTCTCTATTATATTATGACAGACCGGCTAGATCTACTGCCTCTTTTTCATGATGACAGACCAGCTAGATCTGATATCTCTATTATATTATGACAGACCAGCTAGATCTACTGTTTCTATAATAATATGACACACCAGCTAGATCTAATATCTCTATTATATTATGACAGACCAGCTAGATCTACTGTCTCTATTATATTATGACAGACCAGCTAGATCTACTGTCTCTAGTATAATATGACAGACCAGCTAGATCTACTGTCTCTAGTATAATATGACAGACCGGCTAGATCTACTGCCTCTTTTTCATGATGACAGACCAGCTAGATCTGATATCTCTATTATATTATGACAGACCAGCTAGATCTACTGTTTCTATTATATTATGACAGACCAGCTAGATCTACTGTCTCTATTATATTATGACAGACCAGCTAGATCTACTGTCTCTATTATATTATGACAGATCAGCTTGATCTACTGTCTCTATTTTATTATGACAGACCAGCTAGATCTACTGTCTCTATTATATTATGACAGACCAGCTAGATCTACTGTCTCTATTATAATACGACAGAGCAGGTAGATCTAATATCTCTATTATATTATGTGACCAGAGAGATCTACTGTCTCTATTATATTATGACAGATCAGCTTGATCTACTGTCTCTATTTTATTATGACAGACCAGCTAGATCTACTGTCTCTATTATATTATGACAGACCAGCTAGATCTACTTTTCTATTATAATACGACAGAGCAGGTAGATCTGTCTCTATTATAATATGACATACCAGCTCGGTCTACTGTCTCTATTATATTATGACAGACCAGCTAGATCTCCTGTCTCTATTATAGTATGACAGACCAGCTAGATCTACTGTCTCTAGTATAATATGACAGACCAGCTAGATCTACTGTCTCTATTATATTATGACAGACCGGCTAGATCTACTGCCTCTTTTTCATGATGACAGACCAGCTAGATCTGATATCTCTATTATATTATGACAGACCAGCTAGATCGGATATCTCTATTATATTATGACAGACCAGCTAGATCTACTGTCTCTATTATACTATGACAGACCAGCTAGATCTACTGTCTCTATTATATTATGACAGACCAGCTAGATCTACTGTCTTTATTTTATTATGACAGACCAGCTAGATCTACTGTCCCTATTATATTATGACAGACCAGCTAGATCGACTGTCTCTGTTATATTATGACAGACCAGCTAGATCTACTGTCTCTATTATAACATGACAGACAAGCTAGATCTACTGTCTCTATTATATTATGACAGACCAGCTAGATCTACTGTCTCTAGTAAAATATGACAGACCGGCTAGATCTAGTGCCTCTTTTACATGACGACAGACCAGCTAGATCTAATATCTCTATTATATTATGACAGACCAGCTAGATCAACTGTCTCTATTATATTATGACAGACCAGATAGATCTACTGTCTCTATTATATTATGACAGACCAGCTAGATCTACTGTTTCTATAATAATATGACACACCAGCTAGATCTAATATCTCTATTATATTATGACAGACCAGCTAGATCTACTGTCTCTATTATATTATGACAGACCAGCTAGATCTACTGTCTCTAGTATAATATGACAGACCAGCTAGATCTACTGTCTCTAGTATAATATGACAGACCGGCTAGATCTACTGCCTCTTTTTCATGATGACAGACCAGCTAGATCTGATATCTCTATTATATTATGACAGACCAGCTAGATCTACTGTTTCTATTATATTGTGACAGACCAGCTAGATCTACTGTCTCTATTATATTATGACAGACCAGCTAGATCTACTGTCTCTATTATAATACGACAGACCAGCTAGATCTCATATATCTATTGATCTACTGTCTCTATTATATTATGACAGACCAGCTAGATCTACTGTCTCTATTATATTATGACAGACCAGCTAGATCTACTGTCTCTAGTATAATATGACAGACCAGCTAGATCTACTGTCTCTATTATATTATGACAGACCAGCTAGATCTACTGTCTCTATTATATTATGACAGACCAGCAAGATCTACTGTCTCTATTATAATATGATAGACCAGCTAGATCTGCTGTCTCTATTATATTATGACAGACCGGCTTGATCTACTGCCTCTTTTACATGATGACAGACCAGCTAGATCTACTGTTTCTATTATGATATGACACACCAGCTAGATCTAATATCTCTATTATATTATGACAGACCAGCTAGATCTACTGTCTATATTATATTATGACAGACCAGCTAGATCTACTGTCTCTATTATATTATGAAAGACCAGCTAGATCTACTGTCTCTAGTATAATAGGACAGACCAGCTAGATCTACTGTCTCTATTATATTATGACAGACCCGGCTAGATCTACTGCCTCTTTTCATGATGACAGACCAGCTAGATCGAATATCTTTATTATATTATGACAGACCAGCTAGATCTACTGTCTCTATTATATTATGTGACCAGCGAGATCTACTGTCTCTATTATAATAATACGACAGACCAGCTCGATCTACTGTCTCTATTATATTATGACAGATCAGCTTGATCTACTGTCTCTATTTTATTATGACAGACCAGCTAGATCTACTGTCTCTATTATATTATGACAGACCAGCTAGATCTACTGTCTCTATTTTATTATGACAGACCAGCTAGATCTACTGTCTCTATTATATTATGACAGACCAGCTAGATCTACTGTCTCTAGTATAATATGACAGACCAGCTAGATCTACTGTCTCTATTATATTATGACAGACCGGCTAGATCTACTGCCTCTTTTTCATGATGACAGACCAGCTAGATCTACTGTCTCTATTATATTATGACAGACCAGCTAGATCTACTGTCTCTATTATAATACGACAGACCAGCTAGATCTAATATCTCTATTATATTATGACAGACCAGCTAGATCTACTGTCTCTATTATATTATGACAGACCAGCTAGATCTACTGTCTCTAGTATAATATGACAGACCAGCTAGATCTACTGTCTCTAGTATAATATGACAGACCGGCTAGATCTACTGCCTCTTTTCATGATGACAGACCAGCTAGATCTGATATCTCTATTATATTATGACAGACCAGCTAGATCTACTGTTTCTATTATATTATGACAGACCAGCTAGATCTACTGTCTCTATTATATTATGACAGACCAGCTAGATCTACTGTCTCTATTATATTATGACAGATCAGCTTGATCTACTGTCTCTATTTTATTATGACAGACCAGCTAGATCTACTGTCTCTATTATATTATGACAGACCAGCTAGATCTACTGTCTCTATTATAATACGACAGAGCAGGTAGATCTAATATCTCTATTATATTATGTGACCAGAGAGATCTACTGTCTCTATTATATTATGACAGATCAGCTTGATCTACTGTCTCTATTTTATTATGACAGACCAGCTAGATCTACTGTCTCTATTATATTATGACAGACCAGCTAGATCTACTTTCTCTATTATAATACGACAGAGCAGGTAGATCTGTCTCTATTATAATATGACATACCAGCTCGGTCTACTGTCTCTATTATATTATGACAGACCAGCTAGATCTCCTGTCTCTATTATATTATGACAGACCAGCTAGATCTACTGTCTCTAGTATAATATGACAGACCAGCTAGATCTACTGTCTCTATTATATTATGACAGACCGGCTAGATCTACTGCCTCTTTTTCATGATGACAGACCAGCTAGATCTGATATCTCTATTATATTATGACAGACCAGCTAGATCGGATATCTCTATTATATTATGACAGACCAGCTAGATCTACTGTCTCTATTATACTATGACAGACCAGCTAGATCTACTGTCTCTATTATATTATGACAGACCAGCTAGATCTACTGTCTTTATTTTATTATGACAGACCAGCTAGATCTACTGTCCCTATTATATTATGACAGACCAGCTAGATCGACTGTCTCTGTTATATTATGACAGACCAGCTAGATCTACTGTCTCTATTATAACATGACAGACAAGCTAGATCTACTGTCTCTATTATATTATGACAGACCAGCTAGATCTACTGTCTCTAGTAAAATATGACAGACCGGCTAGATCTAGTGCCTCTTTTACATGACGACAGACCAGCTAGATCTAATATCTCTATTATATTATGACAGACCAGCTAGATCAACTGTCTCTATTATATTATGACAGACCAGATAGATCTACTGTCTCTATTATATTATGACAGACCAGCTAGATCTACTGTTTCTATAATAATATGACACACCAGCTAGATCTAATATCTCTATTATATTATGACAGACCAGCTAGATCTACTGTCTCTATTATATTATGACAGACCAGCTAGATCTACTGTCTCTAGTATAATATGACAGACCGGCTAGATCTACTGCCTCTAGTATAATATGACAGACCGGCTAGATCTACTGCCTCTTTTTCATGATGACAGACCAGCTAGATCTGATATCTCTATTATATTATGACAGACCAGCTAGATCTACTGTTTCTATTATATTATGACAGACCAGCTAGATCTACTGTCTCTATTATATTATGACAGACCAGCTAGATCTACTGTCTCTATTATATTATGACAGACCAGCTAGATCTACTGTCTCTATTATATTATGACAGACCAGCTAGATCTACTGTCTCTATTATATTATGACAGACCAGCAAGATCTACTGTCTCCATTATAATATGACAGACCAGCTAGATCTGCTGTCTCTATTATATTATGACAGACCGGCTTGATCTACTGCCTCTTTTACATGATGACAGACCAGCTAGATCTACTGTTTCTATTATATTATGACAGACCAGCTAGATCTACTGTCTCTATTATAATACGACAGACCAGCTAGATCTAATATCTCTATTATATTATGACAGACCAGCTAGATCTACTGTCTCTATTATATTATGACAGACCAGCTAGATCTACTGTCTCTATTATATTATGACAGACCAGCTAGATCTACTGTCTCTAGTATAATATGACAGACCAGCTAGATCTACTGCCTCTTTTTCATGATGACAGACCAGCTAGATCTGATATCTCTATTATATTATGACAGACCAGCTAGATCTACTGTTTCTATTATGATATGACACACCAGCTAGATCTAATATCTCTATTATATTATGACAGACCAGCTAGATCTACTGTCTCTATTATATTATGAAAGACCAGCTAGATCTACTGTCTCTAGTATAATATGACACACCAGCTAGATATAATATCTCTATTATATTATGACAGACCAGCTCGATCTACTGTCTCTATTATATTATGACAGACCAGCTAGATCTACTGTCTCTAGTAAAATATGACAGACCGGCTAGATCTAGTGCCTCTTTTACATGACGACAGACCAGCTAGATCTAATATCTCTATTATATTATGACAGACCAGCTAGATCTACTGTCTCTATTATATTATGACAGACCAGCTAGATCTACTGTCTCTATTATAATTACAACAGACCAGCTAGATCTACTGTTTCTATTATATTATGACAGACCAGCTAGATCTACTGTCTCTATTATATTATGACAGACCAGCAAGATCTACTGTCTTTATTATATTATGACAGACCAGCTAGATATACTGTCTATTTTATATTATGACAGACCAGCTAGATCTACTGTCTCTATTATATTATGACAGACCAGCTAGATCTACTGTCTATTATATTATGACAGACCAGCTAGATCTAATGTCTCTATTATATTATGACAGACCAGCTTGATCTAATGTCTCTATTATATTATGACAGACAGGCTAGGACTAATGTCTCTATTATATTAAGACAGACCAGCTAGATCTACTGTCTCTATTATAATATGACAGACCAGCTAGATCTACAGTTTCCATTATATTATGACAGACCAGCTAGATCTACTGTCTCTATTATATTATGACAGACCAGCAAGATCTACTGTCTTTATTATATTATGACAGACCAGCTAGATATACTGTCTATTTTATATTATGACAGACCAGCTAGATCTACTGTCTCTATTATATTATGACAGACCAGCTAGATCTACTGTCTATTATATTATGACAGACCAGCTAGATCTGATATCTCTATTATATTATGACAGACCAGCTAGATCTGATATCTCTATTATATTATGACAGACCAGCTAGATCTACTGTCTCTATTATACTATGACAGACCAGCTAGATCTACTGTCTCTATTATATTATGACAGACCAGCTAGATCTACTGTCTTTATTTTATTATGACAGACCAGCTAGATCTACTGTCCCTATTATATTATGACAGACCAGCTAGATCGACTGTCTCTGTTATATTATGACAGACCAGCTAGATCTACTGTCTCTATTATAACATGACAGACAAGCTAGATCTACTGTCTCTATTATATTATGACAGACCAGCTAGATCTACTGTCTCTAGTAAAATATGACAGACCGGCTAGATCTAGTGCCTCTTTTACATGACGACAGACCAGCTAGATCTAATATCTCTATTATATTATGACAGACCAGCTAGATCAACTGTCTCTATTATATTATGACAGACCAGATAGATCTACTGTCTCTATTATATTATGACAGACCAGCTAGATCTACTGTTTCTATAATAATATGACACACCAGCTAGATCTAATATCTCTATTATATTATGACAGACCAGCTAGATCTACTGTCTCTATTATATTATGACAGACCAGCTAGATCTACTGTCTCTAGTATAATATGACAGACCAGCTAGATCTACTGTCTCTAGTATAATATGACAGACCGGCTAGATCTACTGCCTCTTTTTCATGATGACAGACCAGCTAGATCTGATATCTCTATTATATTATGACAGACCAGCTAGATCTACTGTTTCTATTATATTGTGACAGACCAGCTAGATCTACTGTCTCTATTATATTATGACAGACCAGCTAGATCTACTGTCTCTATTATAATACGACAGACCAGCTAGATCTAATATCTCTATTATATTATGACAGACCAGCTAGATCTACTGTCTCTATTATATTATGACAGACCAGCTAGATCTACTGTCTCTATTATATTATGACAGACCAGCTAGATCTACTGTCTCTAGTATAATATGACAGACCAGCTAGATCTACTGTCTCTATTATATTATGACAGACCGGCTAGATCTACTGCCTCTTTTTCATGATGACAGACCAGCTAGATCTGATATCTCTATTATATTATGACAGACCAGCTAGATCTACTGTTTCTATTATGATATGACACACCAGCTAGATCTAATATCTCTATTATATTATGACAGACCAGCTAGATCTAATGTCTCTATTATATTTTGACAGACCAGCTAGATCTACTGTCTCTATTATATTATGAAAGACCAGCTAGATCTACTGTCTCTAGTATAATATGACACACCAGCTAGATATAATATCTCTATTATATTATGACACACCAGCTAGATCTAATATCTCTATTATATTATGACAGACCAGCTAGATCTACTGTCTCTATTATATTATGACAGACCAGCTAGATCTACTGTCTCTATTATATTATGACAGACCAGCAAGATCTACTGTCTCCATTATAATATGACAGACCAGCTAGATCTGCTGTCTCTATTATATTATGACAGACCGGCTTGATCTACTGCCTCTTTTACATGATGACAGACCAGCTAGATCTACTGTTTCTATTATGATATGACACACCAGCTAGATCTAATATCTCTATTATATTATGACAGACCAGCTAGATCTACTGTCTATATTATATTATGACAGACCAGCTAGATCTACTGTCTCTATTATATTATGAAAGACCAGCTAGATCTACTGTCTCTAGTATAATAGGACAGACCAGCTAGATCTACTGTTTCTACAATAATATGACACACCAGCTAGATCTAATATCTCTATTATATTATGACAGACCAGCTAGATCTACTGTCTCTATTATATTATGACAGACCAGCTAGATCTACTGTCTCTATTATATTATGTGACCAGCGAGATCTACTGTCTCTATTATAATACGACAGACCAGCTCGATCTACTGTCTCTATTATATTATGACAGATCAGCTTGATCTACTGTCTCTATTTTATTATGACAGACCAGCTAGATCTACTGTCTCTATTATATTATGACAGACCAGCTAGATCTACTGTCTATTATATTATGACAGACCAGCTAGATCTGATATCTCTATTATATTATGACAGACCAGCTAGATCTGATATCTCTATTATATTATGACAGACCAGCTAGATCTACTGTCTCTATTATACTATGACAGACCAGCTAGATCTACTGTCTCTATTATATTATGACAGACCAGCTAGATCTACTGTCTTTATTTTATTATGACAGACCAGCTAGATCTACTGTCCCTATTATATTATGACAGACCAGCTAGATCGACTGTCTCTGTTATATTATGACAGACCAGCTAGATCTACTGTCTCTATTATAACATGACAGACAAGCTAGATCTACTGTCTCTATTATATTATGACAGACCAGCTAGATCTACTGTCTCTAGTAAAATATGACAGACCGGCTAGATCTAGTGCCTCTTTTACATGACGACAGACCAGCTAGATCTAATATCTCTATTATATTATGACAGACCAGCTAGATCAACTGTCTCTATTATATTATGACAGACCAGATAGATCTACTGTCTCTATTATATTATGACAGACCAGCTAGATCTACTGTTTCTATAATAATATGACACACCAGCTAGATCTAATATCTCTATTATATTATGACAGACCAGCTAGATCTACTGTCTCTATTATATTATGACAGACCAGCTAGATCTACTGTCTCTAGTATAATATGACAGACCAGCTAGATCTACTGTCTCTAGTATAATATGACAGACCGGCTAGATCTACTGCCTCTTTTTCATGATGACAGACCAGCTAGATCTGATATCTCTATTATATTATGACAGACCAGCTAGATCTACTGTTTCTATTATATTGTGACAGACCAGCTAGATCTACTGTCTCTATTATATTATGACAGACCAGCTAGATCTACTGTCTCTATTATAATACGACAGACCAGCTAGATCTAATATCTCTATTATATTATGACAGACCAGCTAGATCTACTGTCTCTATTATATTATGACAGACCAGCTAGATCTACTGTCTCTATTATATTATGACAGACCAGCTAGATCTACTGTCTCTAGTATAATATGACAGACCAGCTAGATCTACTGTCTCTATTATATTATGACAGACCAGCTAGATCTACTGTCTCTATTATATTATGACAGACCAGCAAGATCTACTGTCTCTATTATAATATGATAGACCAGCTAGATCTGCTGTCTCTATTATATTATGACAGACCGGCTTGATCTACTGCCTCTTTTACATGATGACAGACCAGCTAGATCTACTGTTTCTATTATGATATGACACACCAGCTAGATCTAATATCTCTATTATATTATGACAGACCAGCTAGATCTACTGTCTATATTATATTATGACAGACCAGCTAGATCTACTGTCTCTATTATATTATGAAAGACCAGCTAGATCTACTGTCTCTAGTATAATAGGACAGACCAGCTAGATCTACTGTCTCTATTATATTATGACAGACCGGCTAGATCTACTGCCTCTTTTTCATGATGACAGACCAGCTAGATCGAATATCTTTATTATATTATGACAGACCAGCTCGATCTACTGTCTCTATTATATTATGTGACCAGCGAGATCTACTGTCTCTATTATAATACGACAGACCAGCTCGATCTACTGTCTCTATTATATTATGACAGATCAGCTTGATCTACTGTCTCTATTTTATTATGACAGACCAGCTAGATCTACTGTCTCTATTATATTATGACAGACCAGCTAGATCTACTGTCTCTATTTTATTATGACAGACCAGCTAGATCTCCTGTCTCTATTATATTATGACAGACCAGCTAGATCTACTGTCTCTAGTATAATATGACAGACCAGCTAGATCTACTGTCTCTATTATATTATGACAGACCAGCTAGATCTACTACCTCTTTTCATGATGACAGACCAGCTAGATCTGATATCTCTATTATATTATGACAGACCAGCTAGATCTACTGTTTCTATAATAATATGACACACCAGCTAGATCTAATATCTCTATTATATTATGACAGACCAGCTAGATCTACTGTCTCTATTATATTATGACAGACCAGCTAGATCTACTGTCTCTATTATAATATGACAGACCAGCTAGATCTACTGTCTCTATTATATTATGACAGACCGGCTAGATCTACTGCCTCTTTTCATGATGACAGACCAGCTAGATCTGATATCTCTATTATATTATGACAGACCAGCTAGATCTACTGTTTCTATTATATTATGACAGACCAGCTAGATCTACTGTCTCTATTATATTATGACAGACCAGCTAGATCTACTGTCTCTATTATATTATGACAGATCAGCTTGATCTACTGTCTCTATTTTATTATGACAGACCAGCTAGATCTACTGTCTCTATTATATTATGACAGACCAGCTAGATCTACTGTCTCTATTATATACGACAGACCAGGTAGATCTAATATCTCTATTATATTATGTGACCAGAGATCTACTGTCTCTATTATATTATGACAGATCAGCTTGATCTACTGTCTCTATTTTATTATGACAGACCAGCTAGATCTACTGTCTCTATTATATTATGACAGACCAGCTAGATCTACTCTCTATTATAATATGACAGACCAGCTCTGTCTCTATTATAATATGACATACCAGCTCGGTCTACTGTCTCTATTATATTATGACAGACCAGCTAGATCTCCTGTCTCTATTATATTATGACAGACCAGCTAGATCTACTGTCTCTAGTATAATATGACAGACCAGCTAGATCTACTGTCTCTATTATATTATGACAGACCAGCTAGATCTACTGTCTATTATATTATGACAGACCAGCTAGATCTGATATCTCTATTATATTATGACAGACCAGCTAGATCTGATATCTCTATTATATTATGACAGACCAGCTAGATCTACTGTCTCTATTATACTATGACAGACCAGCTAGATCTACTGTCTCTATTATATTATGACAGACCAGCTAGATCTACTGTCTTTATTTTATTATGACAGACCAGCTAGATCTACTGTCCCTATTATATTATGACAGACCAGCTAGATCGACTGTCTCTATTATATTATGACAGACCAGCTAGATCGACTGTCTCTGTTATATTATGACAGACCAGCTAGATCTACTGTCTCTATTATATTATGACAGACCAGCTAGATCTACTGTCTCTAGTAAAATATGACAGACCGGCTAGATCTAGTGCCTCTTTTACATGACGACAGACCAGCTAGATCTAATATCTCTATTATATTATGACAGACCAGCTAGATCAACTGTCTCTATTATATTATGACAGACCAGATAGATCTACTGTCTCTATTATATTATGACAGACCAGCTAGATCTACTGTTTCTATAATAATATGACACACCAGCTAGATCTAATATCTCTATTATATTATGACAGACCAGCTAGATCTACTGTCTCTATTATATTATGACAGACCAGCTAGATCTACTGTCTCTAGTATAATATGACAGACCAGCTAGATCTACTGTCTCTAGTATAATATGACAGACCGGCTAGATCTACTGCCTCTTTTTCATGATGACAGACCAGCTAGATCTGATATCTCTATTATATTATGACAGACCAGCTAGATCTACTGTTTCTATTATATTATGACAGACCAGCTAGATCACTGTCTCTATTATATTATGACAGACCAGCTAGATCTACTGTCTCTATTATAATACGACAGACCACCAGATCTAATATCTTCATTATAGCTAGATCTACTGTCTCTATTATATTATGACAGACCAGCTAGATCTACTGTCTCTATTATATTATGACAGACCAGCTAGATCTACTGTCTCTAGTATAATATGACAGACCAGCTAGATCTACTGTCTCTATTATATTATGACAGACCAGCTAGATCTACTGTCTATTATATTATGACAGACCAGCTAGATTATGTCTCTATTATGACAGACCAGCTAGATCTACTGTCTCTATTATATTATGACAGACCAGCTAGATCTACTGTCTCTTTATATTATGACAGACCAGCTAGATCTACTGTCTCTATTATATTATGACAGACCAGCTAGATCTAATATCTCTATTATATTATGACAGACCAGCTAGATCTACTGTCTCTATTATATTATGACAGACCAGCTAGATCTACTGTCTCTATTATATTATGACAGACCAGCTAGATCTACTGTCTCTATGACAGACCAGCTAGATCTACTGTCTCTATTATATTATGACAGACCGGCTAGATCTACTGCCTCTATTTTCATGATGACAGACCAGCTAGATCTGATATCTTCTATTATATTATGACAGACCAGCTAGATCTCTATCTCTATTATATTATGACCAGCTAGATCTACTGTCTCTATTATACTATGACAGACCAGCTAGATCTACTGTCTCTATTATATTATGACAGACCAGCTAGATCTACTGTCTCTATTTTTATTATGACAGACCAGCTAGATCTACTGTCTCTATTATATTATGACAGACCAGCTAGATCTACTGTCTCTGTTATATTATGACAGACCAGCTAGATCTACTGTCTCTATTATATTATGACAGACCAGCTAGATCTACTGTCTCTAGTATAATATGACAGACCAGCTAGATCTACTGTCTCTATTATATTATGACAGACCGGCTAGATCTACTGCCTCTTTTACATGACGACAGACCAGCTAGATCTACTGTCTCTATTATATTATGACAGACCAGATAGATCTACTGTCTCTATTATAATATGACACACCAGCTAGATCTAATATCTCTATTATATTATGACAGACCAGCTAGATCTACTGTCTCTACTATATTATGACAGACCAGCTAGATCTACTGTCTCTAGTATAATATGACAGACCAGCTAGATCTACTGTCTCTATTATATTATGACAGACCGGCTAGATCTACTGCCTCTTTTTCATGATGACAGACCAGCTAGATCTGATATCTCTATTATATTATGACAGACCAGCTAGATCTACTGTTTCTATTATATTATGACAGACCAGCTAGATCTACTGTCTCTATTATATTATGACAGACCAGCTAGATCTACTGTCTCTATTATATTATGACAGACAGCTAGATCTACTGTCTCTATTATATTATGACAGACCAGCTAGATCTACTGTCTCTATTATAATATGACAGACCAGCTAGATCTACTGTCTCTATTATAATATGACGACAGGTAGATCTAATATCCTATTATATATGTGACCAGCTAGATCTACTGTCTCTATTATATTATGACAGACCAGCTAGATCTACTGTCTCTATTTTATTATGACAGACCAGCTAGATCTACTGTCTCTATTATATTATGACAGACCAGCTAGATCTACTGTCTCTATTATAATATGACAGACCAGCTAGATCTGTCTCTAATACTGTCTCTATTATATTATGACAGACCAGCTAGATCTACTGTCTCTATTATATTATGACAGACCAGCTAGATCTAATATCTCTAGTATAATATGACAGACCAGCTAGATCTACTGTCTCTATTATAATTATGACAGACCAGCTAGATCTACTGTCTCTTTTATGATGACAGACCAGCTAGATCTACTGCCTCTATTATATTATGACAGACCAGCTAGATCTTATATCTCTATTATATTATGACAGACCAGCTAGATCTACTGTTCTATTATAATATGACAGACCAGCTAGATCTACTGTCTCTATTATATTATGACAGACCAGCTAGATCTACTGTCTCTATTATATTATGACAGACCAGCTAGATCTACTGTCCCTATTATATTATGACAGACCAGCTAGATCTAATATCTCTATTATATTATGACAGACCAGCTAGATCTACTGTCTCTATTATATTATGACAGACCAGCTAGATCTACTGTCTCTATTATATTATGACAGACCAGCTAGATCTACTGTCTCTTTTAAATATGACAGACCGGGTAGATCTACTGCCTCTTTTACATGATGACAGACCAGCTAGATCTGATATCTCTATTATATTATGACAGACCAGCTAGATCAATATCTCTATTATATTATGACAGACCAGCTAGATCTACTGTCTCTATTATATTATGACAGACCAGCTAGATCTACTGTCTCTATTACATTATAACAGACCAGCTAGATCTACTGTCTCTATTATATTATGACAGACCAGCTAGATCTACTGTCTCTATTATATTATGACAGACCAGCTAGATCTACTGTCTCTATTATAATATGACAGACCAGCTAGATCTACTGTCTCTATTATAATATGACAGACAAGCTAGATCTACTGTCTCTATTATATTATGACAGACCAGCTAGATCTACTGTCTCTATTATATTACGACAGACCAGCTAGATCTACTGTCTCTATTATATTATGACAGACCAGCTAGATCTACTGTCTCTATTATATTATGACAGACCAGCTAGATCTACTGTCTCTATTATATTATGACAGACCAGCTAGATCTACTGTCTCTATTATATTATGACAGACCAGCTAGATCTACTGTCTCTATTATATTATGACAGACCAGCTAGATCTACTGTCTCTATTATATTATTTCACTGATGACAGACCAGCTAGATCTGATGTCTCTATTATATTATGACAGACCAGCTAGATCTAATGTCTCTATTATATTATGACAGACCAGCTAGGACTAATGTCTCTATTTATGATATGACAGACCAGCTAGATCTAATATCTCTATTATATTATGACAGACCAGCTAGATCTACTGTCTCTATTATATTATGACAGACCAGCTAGATCTAATGTCTCTATTATATTATGACAGACCAGCTAGATCTACTGTCTCTATTATATTATGACACACCAGCTAGACTAATATCTCTATTATATTATGACAGACCAGCTAGATCTACTGTCTCTATTATATTATGACAGACCAGCTAGATCTACTGTCTCTATTATATTATGACAGACCAGCTAGATCTACTGTCTCTATTATATTATGACAGACCAGCTAGATCTACTGTCTCTATTATATTATGACAGACCAGCTAGATCTGATATCTCTAATATATTATGACAGACCAGCCAGATCTATTTTATTATGACAGACCAGCCAGATCTATTCTATTATATTATGACAGACCAGCTAGATCTACTGTCTCTGACAGACCAGCTAGATCTATATTATGACAGACCAGCTAGATCTACTGCCTCTATTATATTATGACAGACCAGCTAGATCTAATATCTCTATTATATTATGACAGACCAGCTAGATCTACTGTCTCTATTATATTATGACAGACCAGCTAGATCTACTGTCTCTATTATATTATGACAGACCAGCTAGATCTACTGTCTCTATTATAATATGACAGACCAGCTAGATCTGCTGTCTCTATTATATTATGACAGACCAGCTAGATCTACTGTCTACTATTATACATATGACAGACCAGCTAGATCTACTGTCTCTATTATATTATGACAGACCAGCTAGATCTACTGTCTCTATTATATTATGACAGACCAGCTAGATCTACTGTCTCTATTATATTATGACAGACCAGCTAGATCTACTGTCTCTATTATATTATAGCTTTCTAGATCTACTGTCTTTAATATGACAGACCAGCTAGATCTACTGTCTCTATTATATTATGACAGACCAGCTAGATCTACTGTCTCTATTATATTATGACAGACCAGATAGATCTACTGTCTCTATTATAATATGTGACCAGCTAGATCTACTGTCTCTATTATATTATGACAGACCAGCTAGATCTACTGTCTCTATTATATTATGACAGACCAGCTAGATCTACTGTCTCTATTATATTATGACAGACCAGCTAGATCTACTGTCTCTATTATATTATGACAGACCAGCTAGATCTATGCCTCTATATTTGACAGACCAGCTCAGATCTAATGTCTCTATTATATTATGACAGACCAGCTAGATCTGATATCTCTATTATATTATGACAGACCAGCTAGATCTACTGTCTCTATTATATTATGACAGACCAGCTAGATCTACTGTCTCTATTATATTATGACAGACCAGCTAGATCTACTGTCTTTATTTTATTATGACAGACCAGCTAGATCTACTGTCCCTATTATATTATGACAGACCAGCTAGATCGACTGTCTCTGTTATATTATGACAGACCAGCTAGATCTACTGTCTCTATTATAACATGACAGAGCTAGATCTACTGTCTCTATTATATTATGACAGACCAGCTAGATCTACTGTCTCTATTAAAATATGACAGACCGGCTAGATCTAGTGCCTCTTTACATGACGACAGACCAGCTAGATCTCTATTATATTATGACAGACCAGCTAGATCAACTGTCTCTATTATATTATGACAGACCAGCTAGATCTACTGTCTCTATTATATTATGACAGACCAGCTAGATCTACTGTCTCTAGTATAATATGACACCACCAGCTAGATCTAATATATTATATTATGACAGACCAGCTAGATCTACTGTCTCTATTATATTATGACAGACCAGCTAGATCTACTGTCTCTATTATAATATGACAGACCAGCTAGATCTACTGTCTCTAGTATAATATGACAGACCGGCTAGATCTATTATATGATGACAGACCAGCTAGATCTATATCTCTATTATATTATGACAGACCAGCTAGATCTACTGTCTCTATTATATTATGACAGACCAGCTAGATCTACTGTCTCTATTATATTATGACAGACCAGCTAGATCTACTGTCTCTATTATAATGACAGACCAGCTAGATCTACTATCTCTATTATATTATGACAGACCAGCTAGATCTACTGTCTCTATTATATTATGACAGACCAGCTAGATCTACTGTCTCTATTATATATTATGACAGACCAGCTAGATCTACTGTCTCTATTATAATATGACAGACCAGCTAGATCTACTGTCTCTATTATATTATGACAGACCAGCTAGATCTAATGCCTCTTTTCATGATGACAGACCAGCTAGATCTGATGTCTCTATTATATTATGACAGACCAGCTAGATCTACTGTCTCTATTATGATATGACAGACCAGCTAGATCTAATATCTCTATTATATTATGACAGACCAGCTAGATCTACTGTCTCTATTATATTATGACAGACCAGCTAGATCTACTGTCTCTATTATATTATGACAGACCAGCTAGATCTACTGTCTCTAGTATAATATGACAGACCAGCTAGATCTAATATCTCTATTATATTATGACACACCAGCTAGATCTAATATCTCTATTATATTATGACAGACCAGCTAGATCTACTGTCTCTATTATATTATGACAGACCAGCTAGATCTACTGTCTCTATTATATTATGACAGACCAGCAAGATCTACTGTCTCCATTATATTATGACAGACCAGCTAGATCTACTGTCTCTATTATATTATGACAGACCAGCTTGATCTACTGCCTCTTTTATATGATGACAGACCAGCTAGATCTACTGTTTCTATTATGATATGACACACCAGCTAGATCTAATATCTCTATTATATTATGACAGACCAGCTAGATCTACTGTCTCTATTATATTATGACAGACCAGCTAGATCTACTGTCTCTATTATATTATGAAAGACCAGCTAGATCTACTGTCTCTAGTATAATATGACAGACCAGCTAGATCTACTGTCTCTATTATATTATGACAGACCGGCTAGATCTACTGCCTCTTTTCATGATGACAGACCAGCTAGATCGAATATCTTTATTATATTATGACAGACCAGCTAGATCTACTGTCTCTATTATATTATGTGACCAGCGAGATCTACTGTCTCTATTATCTACGACAGACCAGCAAGATCTACTGTCTCTATTATATTATGACAGACCAGCTTGATCTACTGTCTCTATTTTATTATGACAGACCAGCTAGATCTACTGTCTCTATTATATTATGACAGACCAGCTAGATCTACTGTCTCTATTATATTATGACAGACCAGCTAGATCTCCTGTCTCTATTATATTATGACAGACCAGCTAGATCTACTGTCTCTAGTATAATATGACAGACCAGCTAGATCTACTGTCTCTATTATATTATGACAGATATCTACTGCCTCTTTTTCATGATGACAGACCAGCTAGATCTGATATCTCTATTATATTATGACAGACCAGCTAGATCTACTGTTTCTATTATAATATGACACACCAGCTAGATCTACTGTCTCTATTATATTATGACAGACCAGCTAGATCTAATATCTCTATTATATTATGACAGACCAGCTAGATCTACTGTCTCTATTATATTATGACAGACCAGCTAGATCTACTGTCTCTATTATATTATGACAGACCAGCTAGATCTACTGTCTCTAGTATAATATGACAGACCAGCTAGATCTACTGTCTCTATTATATTATGACAGACCGGCTAGATCTACTGCCTCTTTTTCATGATGACAGACCAGCTAGATCTGATATCTCTATTATATTATGACAGACCAGCTAGATCTACTGTTTCTATTATATTATGACAGACCAGCTAGATCTACTGTCTCTATTATATTATGACAGACCAGCTAGATCTACTGTCTCTATTATAATACGACAGACCAGCTAGATCTAATATCTCTATTATATTATGTGACCAGAGAGATCTACTGTCTCTATTATATTATGACAGATCAGCTTGATCTACTGTCTCTATTTTATTATGACAGACCAGCTAGATCTACTGTCTCTATTATATTATGACAGACCAGCTAGATCTACTGTCTCTATTATAATACGACAGAGCAGGTAGATCTGTCTCTATTATAATATGACATACCAGCTCGGTCTACTGTCTCTATTATATTATGACAGACCAGCTAGATCTACTGTCTCTAGTATAATATGACAGACCAGCTAGATCTACTGTCTCTATTATATTATGACAGACCAGCTAGATCTGATATCTCTATTATATTATGACAGACCAGCTAGATCTACTGTCTCTATTATACTATGACAGACCAGCTAGATCTACTGTCTTTATTTTATCATGACAGACCAGCTAGATCTACTGTCCCTATTATATTATGACAGACCAGCTAGATCGACTGTCTCTGTTATATTATGACAGACCAGCTAGATCTACTGTCTCTATTATGACATGACAGACAAGCTAGATCTACTGTCTCTATTATATTATGACAGACCAGCTAGATCTACTGTCTCTAGTAAAATATGACAGACCGGCTAGATCTAGTGCCTCTTTTACATGACGACAGACCAGCTAGATCTAATATCTCTATTATATTATGACAGACCAGCTAGATCAACTGTCTCTATTATATTATGACAGACCAGATAGATCTACTGTCTCTATTATATTATGACAGACCAGCTAGATCTACTGTTTCTATTATAATATGACACACCAGCTAGATCTAATATCTCTATTATATTATGACAGACCAGCTAGATCTACTGTCTCTATTATATTATGACAGACCAGCTAGATCTACTGTCTCTAGTATAATATGACAGACCAGCTAGATCTACTGTCTCTAGTATAATATGACAGACCGGCTAGATCTACTGCCTCTTTTTCATGATGACAGACCAGCTAGATCTGATATCTCTATTATATTATGACAGACCAGCTAGATCTACTGTTTCTATTATATTGTGACAGACCAGCTAGATCTACTGTCTCTATTATATTATGACAGACCAGCTAGATCTACTGTCTCTAGTATAATATGACACACCAGCTAGATATAATATCTCTATTATATTATGACAGACCAGCTCGATCTACTGTCTCTATTATATTATGACAGACCAGCTAGATCTACTGTCTCTAGTAAAATATGACAGACCAGCTAGATCTAGTGCCTCTTTTATATGACGACAGACCAGCTAGATCTAATGTCTCTATTATATTATGACAGACCAGCTAGATCTACTGTCTCTATTATATTATGACAGACCAGCTAGATCTACTGTCTCTATTATAATTACAACAGACCAGCTAGATCTACTGTCTCTATTATATTATGACAGACCAGCTAGATCTACTGTCTCTATTATATTATGACAGACCAGCAAGATCTACTGTCTTTATTATATTATGACACACCAGCTAGATATACTGTCTATTTTATATTATGACAGACCAGCTAGATCTACTGTCTCTATTATATTATGACAGACCAGCTAGATCTACTGTCTATTATATTATGACAGACCAGCTAGATCTAATGTCTCTATTATATTATGACAGACCAGCTTGATCTAATGTCTCTATTATATTATGACAGACAGGCTAGATCTAATGTCTCTATTATATTAAGACAGACCAGCTAGATCTACTGTCTCTATTATAATATGACAGACCAGCTAGATCTACAGTTCTCTATTATATTATGACAGACCAGCTAGATCTACTGTCTCTATTATATTATGACAGACCAGCTAGATCTACTGTCTTTATTATATTATGACAGACCAGCTAGATATACTGTCTCTTTTATATTATGACAGACCAGCTAGATCTACTGTCTCTATTATATTATGACAGACCAGCTAGATCTACTGTCTCTATTATATTATGACAGACCAGCTAGATCTGATATCTCTATTATATTATGACAGACCAGCTAGATCTGATATCTCTATTATATTATGACAGACCAGCTAGATCTACTGTCTCTATTATACTATGACAGACCAGCTAGATCTACTGTCTCTATTATATTATGACAGACCAGCTAGATCTACTGTCTCTATTATATTATGACAGACCAGCTAGATCTACTGTCCCTATTATATTATGACAGACCAGCTAGATCTACTGTCTCTATTATATTATGACAGACCAGCTAGATCTACTGTCTCTATTATAACATGACAGACAAGCTAGATCTACTGTCTCTATTATATTATGACAGACCAGCTAGATCTACTGTCTCTAGTAAAATATGACAGACCGGCTAGATCTAGTGCCTCTTTACATGATGACAGACCAGCTAGATCTAATATCTCTATTATATTATGACAGACCAGCTAGATCAACTGTCTCTATTATATTATGACAGACCAGCTAGATCTACTGTCTCTATTATATTATGACAGACCAGCTAGATCTACTGTCTCTATAATAATATGACATACCAGCTAGATCTAATATCTCTATTATATTATGACAGACCAGCTAGATCTACTGTCTCTATTATATTATGACAGACCAGCTAGATCTACTGTCTCTAGTATAATATGACAGACCAGCTAGATCTACTGTCTCTAGTATAATATGACAGACCGGCTAGATCTACTGCCTCTTTTTCATGATGACAGACCAGCTAGATCTGATATCTCTATTATATTATGACAGACCAGCTAGATCTACTGTTTCTATTATATTATGACAGACCAGCTAGATCTACTGTCTCTATTATATTATGACAGACCAGCTAGATCTACTGTCTCTATTATAATACGACAGACCAGCTAGATCTAATATCTCTATTATATTATGACAGACCAGCTAGATCTACTGTCTCTATTATATTATGACAGACCAGCTAGATCTACTGTCTCTATTATATTATGACAGACCAGCTAGATCTACTGTCTCTAGTATAATATGACAGACCAGCTAGATCTACTGTCTCTATTATATTATGACAGACCAGCTAGATCTACTGCCTCTTTTTCATGATGACAGACCAGCTAGATCTGATATCTCTATTATATTATGACAGACCAGCTAGATCTACTGTTTCTATTATGATATGACAGACCAGCTAGATCTAATATCTCTATTATATTATGACAGACCAGCTAGATCTACTGTCTCTATTATATTTTGACAGACCAGCTAGATCTACTGTCTCTATTATATTATGAAAGACCAGCTAGATCTACTGTCTCTAGTATAATATGACAGACCAGCTAGATATAATATCTCTATTATATTATGACAGACCAGCTAGATCTACTGTCTCTATTATATTATGACAGACCAGCTAGATCTACTGTCTCTATTATCTAGTGCCTCTTTTATGACAGACCAGCTAGATCTAATATCTCTATTATATTATGACAGACCAGCTAGATCTACTGTCTCTATTATAATTATGACAGACCAGCTAGATCTACTGTTCTCTATTATATTATGACAGACCAGCTAGATCTACTGTCTCTATTATATTATGACAGACCAGCAAGATCTACTGTCTTTATTATATTATGACAGACCAGCTAGATCTACTGTCTCTTTTATATTATGACAGACCAGCTAGATCTACTGTCTCTATTATATTATGACAGACCAGCTAGATCTACTGTCTCTATTATATTATGACAGACCAGCTTGATCTAATGTCTCTATTATATTATGACAGACAGGCTAGATCTAATGTCTCTATTATATTATGACAGACCAGCTAGATCTACTGTCTCTATTATAATATGACAGACCAGCTAGATCTACAGTTTCCATTATATTATGACAGACCAGCTAGATCTACTGTCTCTATTATATTATGACAGACCGGCTAGATCTACTGCCTCTTTTACATGATGACAGACCAGCTAAATCTAATATCTCTATTATATTATGACAGACCAGCTAGATCTACTGTCTCTATTATATTATGACAGACCAGCTAGATCTACTGTCTCTATTATATTATGACAGACCAGCAAGATCTACTGTTTCTATTATAATATGACACACCAGCTAGATCTAATATCTCTATTATATTATGACAGACCAGCTAGATCTACTGTCTCTATTATATTATGACAGACCAGCTAGATCTACTGTTTCTATTATAATATGACACACCAGCTAGATCTAATATCTCTATTATATTATGACAGACCAGCTAGATCTACTGTCTCTATTATATTATGACAGACCAGCTAGATCTACTGTCTCTAGTATAATATGACAGACCAGCTAGATCTACTGTCTCTAGTATAATATGACAGACCGGCTAGATCTACTGCCTCTTTTTCATGATGACAGACCAGCTAGATCTGATATCTCTATTATATTATGACAGACCAGCTAGATCTACTGTTTCTATTATATTATGACAGACCAGCTAGATCTACTGTCTCTATTATATTATGACAGACCAGCTAGATCTACTGTCTCTATTATAATACGACAGACCAGCTAGATCTAATATCTCTATTATATTATGATAGACCAGCTAGATCTACTGTCTCTATTATATTATGACAGACCAGCTAGATCTACTGTCTCTATTATATTATGACAGACCAGCTAGATCTACTGTCTCTAGTATAATATGACAGACCAGCTAGATCTACTGTCTCTATTATATTATGACAGACCGGCTAGATCTACTGCCTCTTTTTCATGATGACAGACCAGCTAGATCTGATATCTCTATTATATTATGACAGGCCAGCTAGATCTACTGTTTCTATTATGATATGACACACCAGCTAGTTCTAATATCTCTATTATATTATGACAGACCAGCTAGATCTACTGTCTCTATTATATTATGACAGACCAGCTAGATCTACTGTCTCTATTATATTATGAAAGACCAGCTAGATCTACTGTCTCTAGTATAATATGACACACCAGCTAGATATAATATCTCTATTATATTATGACAGACCAGCTCGATCTACTGTCTCTATTATATTATGACAGACCAGCTAGATCTACTGTCTCTAGTAAAATATGACAGACCGGCTAGATCTAGTGCCTCTTTTACATGACGACAGACCAGCTAGATCTAATATCTCTATTATATTATGACAGACCAGCTAGATCTACTGTCTCTATTATATTATGACAGACCAGCTAGATCTACTGTCTCTATTATAATTACAACAGACCAGCTAGATCTACTGTTTCTATTATATTATGACAGACCAGCTAGATCTACTGTCTCTATTATATTATGACAGACCAGCAAGATCTACTGTCTTTATTATATTATGACAGACCAGCTAGATATACTGTCTATTTTATATTATGACAGACCAGCTAGATCTACTGTCTCTATTATATTATGACAGACCAGCTAGATCTACTGTCTATTATATTATGACAGACCAGCTAGATCTAATGTCTCTATTATATTATGACAGACCAGCTTGATCTAATGTCTCTATTATATTATGACAGACAGGCGAGGACTAATGTCTCTATTATATTAAGACAGACCAGCTAGATCTACTGTCTCTATTATAATATGACAGACCAGCTAGATCTACAGTTTCCATTATATTATGACAGACCAGCTAGATCTACTGTCTCTATTATATTATGACAGACCGGCTAGATCTACTGCCTCTTTTACATGATGACAGACCAGCTAAATCTAATATCTCTATTATATTATGACAGACCAGCCAGATCTACTGTCTCTATTATATTATGACAGACCAGCTAGATCTACTGTTTCTATTATAATATGACACACCAGCTAGATCTAATATCTCTATTATATTATGACAGACCAGCTAGATCTACTGTCTCTATTATATTATGACAGACCAGCTAGATCTACTGTCTCTATTATAATTACAACAGACCAGCTAGATCTACTGTCTCTATTATAATACGACAGAGCAGCTAGATCTACTGTTTCTATTATAATATGACACACCAGCTAGATCTAATATCTCTATTATATTATGACAGACCAGCTAGATCTACTGTCTCTATTATATTATGACAGACCAGCTAGATCTACTGTCTCTATTATAATTACAACAGACCAGCTAGATCTACTGTTTCTATTATATTATGACAGACCAGCTAGATCTACTGTCTCTATTATATTATGACAGACCAGCAAGATCTACTGTCTTTATTATATTATGACAGACCAGCTAGATATACTGTCTATTTTATATTATGACAGACCAGCTAGATCTACTGTCTCTATTATATTATGACAGACCAGCTAGATCTACTGTCTATTATATTATGACAGACCAGCTAGATCTAATGTCTCTATTATATTATGACAGACCAGCTTGATCTAATGTCTCTATTATATTATGACAGACAGGCGAGGACTAATGTCTCTATTATATTAAGACAGACCAGCTAGATCTACTGTCTCTATTATAATATGACAGACCAGCTAGATCTACAGTTTCCATTATATTATGACAGACCAGCTAGATCTACTGTCTCTATTATATTATGACAGACCGGCTAGATCTACTGCCTCTTTTACATGATGACAGACCAGCTAAATCTAATATCTCTATTATATTATGACAGACCAGCCAGATCTACTGTCTCTATTATATTATGACAGACCAGCTAGATCTACTGTCTCTATTATATTATGACAGACCAGCAAGATCTACTGTCTCTATTATAATATGACAGACCAGCTAGATCTACTGTCTCTATTATATTATGACAGACCAGCTTGATCTACTGCCTCTTTTACATGATGACAGACCAGCTAGATCTACTGTCTCTATTATATTATCACAGACCAGCTAGATCTACTGTCTATTATATTATGACAGACCAGCTAGATCTAATGTCTCTATTATATTATGACAGACCAGCTTGATCTAATGTCTCTATTATATTATGACAGACAGGCTAGGACTAATGTCTCTATTATATTAAGACAGACCAGCTAGATCTACTGTCTCTATTATATTATGACAGACCAGCTAGATCTACTGTCTCTATTATATTATGACAGACCAGCTAGATCTACTGTCTCTATTATATTATGACAGACCAGCTAGATCTACTGTCTCTATTATATTATGACAGACCAGCTAGATCTACTGTCTCTATTATAATATGACAGACCAGCTAGATCTACTGTCTCTATTATATTATGACAGACCGGATAGATCTACTGCCTCTTTTTCATGATGACAGACAAGCTAGATCTGATATCTCTATTATATTATGACAGACCAGCTAGATCTACTGTTTCTATTATAATATGACACACCAGCTAGATCTAATATCTCTATTATATTATGACAGACCAGCTAGATCTACTGTCTCTATTATATTATGACAGACCAGCTAGATCTACTGTCTCTATTATAATTACAACAGACCAGCTAGATCTACTGTCTCTATTATAATACGACAGAGCAGCTAGATCTACTGTTTCTATTATAATATGACACACCAGCTAGATCTAATATCTCTATTATATTATGACAGACCAGCTAGATCTACTGTCTCTATTATATTATGACAGACCAGCTAGATCTACTGTCTCTATTATAATTACAACAGACCAGCTAGATCTACTGTCTCTATTATAATACGACAGAGCAGCTAGATCTACTGTTTCTATTATAATATGACACACCAGCTAGATCTAATGTCTCTATTATATTATGACAGACCAGCTTGATCTAATGTCTCTATTATATTATGACAGACAGGCTAGGACTAATGTCTCTATTATATTAAGACAGACCAGCTAGATCTACTGTCTCTATTATATTATGACAGACCAGCTAGATCTACTGTCTCTATTATATTATGACAGACCAGCTAGATCTACTGTCTCTATTATATTATGACAGACCAGCTTGATCTAATGTCTCTATTATATTATGACAGACAGGCTAGGACTAATGTCTCTATTATATTAAGACAGACCAGCTAGATCTACTGTCTCTATTATATTATGACAGACCAGCTAGATCTACTGTCTCTATTATATTATGACAGACCAGCTAGATCTACTGTCTCTAGTATAATATGACAGACCAGCTAGATCTACTGTCTCTATTATATTATGACAGACCGGCTAGATCTACTGCCTCTTTTTATGATGACAGACAAGCTAGATCTGACTATCTCTATTATATTATGACAGACCAGCTAGATCTACAGTTTCTATTATATTATGACAGACCAGCTAGATCTACTGTCTCTATTATATTATGACAGACCAGCTAGATCTACTGTCTCTTTATATGATGACAGACCAGCTAAATCTACTATCTCTATTATATTATGACAGACCAGCTAGATCTACTGTCTCTATTATATTATGACAGACCAGCTAGATCTACTGTTTCTATTATATTATGACAGACCAGCTAGATCTATGTTTCTATTATATTATGACAGACCAGCTAGATCTACTGTCTCTATTATATTATGACAGACCAGCTAGATCTACTGTCTCTATTATATTATGACAGACCAGCTAGATCTACTGTCTCTATTATAATATGACAGACCAGCTAGATCTACTGTCTCTATTATATTATGACAGACCAGCTAGATCTACTGTCTCTATTATATTATGACAGACCAGCTAGATCTACTGTCTCTATTATATTATGACAGACCAGCTAGATCTACTGTCTCTATTATAATACGACAGACCAGCTAGATCTAATGTCTCTATTATATTATGACAGACCAGCTAGATCTACTGTCTCTAGTATAATATGACAGACCAGCTAGATCTACTGTCTCTATTATATTATGACAGGCCAGCTAGATCTACTGTTTCTATTATGATATGACACACCAGCTAGTTCTAATATCTCTATTATATTATGACAGACCAGCTAGATCTACTGTCTCTATTATATTATGACAGACCAGCTAGATCTACTGTCTCTATTATATTATGAAAGACCAGCTAGATCTACTGTCTCTAGTATAATATGACACACCAGCTAGATCTATGTCTCTATTATATTATGACAGACCAGCTAGATCTACTGTCTCTATTATATTATGACAGACCAGCTAGATCTACTGTCTCTAGTAAAATATGACAGACCAGCTAGATCTAGTGCCTTCTTTATATTATGACAGACCAGCTAGATCTAATATCTCTATTATATTATGACAGACCAGCTAGATCTACTGTCTCTATTATATTATGACAGACCAGCTAGATCTACTGTCTCTATTATATTATGACAGACCAGCTAGATCTACTGTCTCTATTATATTATGACAGACCAGCTAGATCTACTGTCTCTTTTATATTATGACAGACCAGCTAAGATCTAATATCTCTATTATATTATGACAGACCAGCTAGATCTACTGTCTCTATTATATTATGACAGACCAGCTAGATCTACTGTCTCTATTATATTATGACAGACCAGCAAGATCTACTGTTTCTATTATAATATGACAGACCAGCTAGATCTAATATCTCTATTATATTATGACAGACCAGCTAGATCTACTGTCTCTATTATATTATGACAGACCAGCTAGATCCTGTTTCTATTATAATATGACACACCAGCTAGATCTAATATCTCTATTATATTATGACAGACCAGCTAGATCTACTGTCTCTATTATATTATGACAGACCAGCTAGATCTACTGTCTCTATTATAATATGACAGACCAGCTAGATCTACTGTCTCTAGTATAATATGACAGACCGGCTAGATCTACTGCCTCGATTTCATGATGACAGACCAGCTAGATCTGATATCTCTATTATATATTATGACAGACCAGCTAGATCTACTGTTTCTATTATATTATGACAGACCAGCTAGATCTACTGTCTCTATTATATTATGACAGACCAGCTAGATCTACTGTCTCTATTATAATACGACAGACCAGCTAGATCTATCTCTATTATATTATGACAGACCAGCTAGATCTACTGTCTCTATTATATTATGACAGACCAGCTAGATCTACTGTCTCTATTATATTATGACAGACCAGCTAGATCTACTGTCTCTAGTATATTATGACAGACCAGCTAGATCTACTGTCTCTATTATATTTATGACAGACCAGGCTAGATCTACTGCCTCTTTTTCATGATGACAGACCAGCTAGATCTACTGTCTCTATTATATTATGACAGACCAGCTAGATCTACTGTCTCTATTATATTTGACAGACCAGCTAGATCTACTGTCTGTCTCTATTATATTATGACAGACCAGCTAGATCTACTGTCTCTATTATATTATGACAGACCAGGCTAGATCTAATGTCTCTATTATATTAAGACAGACCAGCTAGATCTACTGTCTCTATTATATTATGACAGACCAGCTAGATCTACTGTCTCTATTATATTATGACAGACCAGCTAGATCTACTGTCTATTATATTATGACAGACCAGCTAGATCTAATGTCTCTATTATATTATGACAGACCAGCTTGATCTAATGTCTCTATTATATTATGACAGACCAGGCTAGACTAATGTCTCTATTATATTAAGACAGACCAGCTAGATCTACTGTCTCTATTATAATATGACAGACCAGCTAGATCTACTGTCTCCATTATATTATGACAGACCAGCTAGATCTACTGTCTCTATTATATTATGACAGACCAGCTAGATCTACTGCCTCTTTTACATGATGACAGACCAGCTAAATCTAATATCTCTATTATATTATGACAGACCAGCTAGATCTACTGTCTCTATTATATTATGACAGACCAGCTAGATCTACTGTTTCTATTATAATATGACAGACCAGCTAGATCTAATATCTCTATTATATTATGACAGACCAGCTAGATCTACTGTCTCTATTATATTATGACAGACCAGCTAGATCTACTGTCTCTATTATAATTACAACAGACCAGCTAGATCTACTGTCTCTATTATAATGACAGAGCAGCTAGATCTACTGTTTCTATTATAATATGACACACCAGCTAGATCTAATGTCTCTATTATATTATGACAGACCAGCTAGATCTACTGTCTCTATTATATTATGACAGACCAGCTAGATCTACTGTCTCTATTATAATTACAACAGACCAGCTAGATCTACTGTTTCTATTATATTATGACAGACCAGCTAGATCTACTGTCTCTATTATATTATGACAGACCAGCTAGATCTACTGTCTTTATTATATTATGACAGACCAGCTAGATATACTGTCTCTATTATATTATGACAGACCAGCTAGATCTACTGTCTCTATTATATTATGACAGACCAGCTAGATCTACTGTCTCTATTATATTATGACAGACCAGCTAGATCTACTGTCTCTATTATATTATGACAGACCAGCTAGATCTACTGTCTCTATTATATTATGACAGACCAGCTAGATCTAATGTCTCTATTATATTAAGACAGACCAGCTAGATCTACTGTCTCTATTATCATATGACAGACCAGCTAGATCTACAGTTTCTATTATATTATGACAGACCAGCTAGATCTACTGTCTCTATTATATTATGACAGACCAGCTAGATCTACTGTCTCTTTTACATGATGACAGACCAGCTAAATCTAATATCTCTATTATATTATGACAGACCAGCCAGATCTACTGTCTCTATTATATTATGACAGACCAGCTAGATCTACTGTCTCTATTATATTATGACAGACCAGCAAGATCTACTGTCTCTATTATATTATGACAGACCAGCTAGATCTACTGTCTCTATTATATTATGACAGACCAGCTAGATCTACTGTCTCTTTTATATGATGACAGACCAGCTAGATCTACTGTCTCTATTATATTATCACAGACCAGCTAGATCTACTGTCTATTATATTATGACAGACCAGCTAGATCTAATGTCTCTATTATATTATGACAGACCAGCTAGATCTACTGTCTCTATTATATTATGACAGACAGGCTAGATCTACTGTCTCTATTATATTAAGACAGACCAGCTAGATCTACTGTCTCTATTATATTATGACAGACCAGCTAGATCTACTGTCTCTATTATATTATGACAGACCAGCTAGATCTACTGTCTCTATTATATTATGACAGACCAGCTAGATCTACTGTCTCTATTATATTATGACAGACCAGCTAGATCTACTGTCTCTATTATAATATGACAGACCAGCTAGATCTAATGTCTCTATTATATTATGACAGACCAGCTAGATCTACTGCCTCTTTATATTGATGACAGACCAGCTAGATCTACTATCTCTATTATATTATGACAGACCAGCTAGATCTACTGTTTCTATTATATTATGACAGACCAGCTAGATCTAATATCTCTATTATATTATGACAGACCAGCTAGATCTACTGTCTCTATTATATTATGACAGACCAGCTAGATCTACTGTCTCTATTATAATTATGACAGACCAGCTAGATCTACTGTCTCTATTATAATATGACAGACCAGCTAGATCTACTGTCTCTATTATATTATGACAGACCAGCTAGATCTACTGTCTCTATTATATTATGACAGACCAGCTAGATCTACTGTCTCTATTATATTATGACAGACCAGCTAGATCTACTGTCTCTATTATATTATGACAGACCAGCTAGATCTACTGTCTCTATTATATATGACAGACCAGCTAGATCTACTGTTTCTATTATATTATGACAGACCAGCTAGATCTAATGTCTCTATTATATTATGACAGACCAGCTTGATCTAATGTCTCTATTATATTATGACAGACCAGGCTAGGACTAATGTCTCTATTATATTAAGACAGACCAGCTAGATCTACTGTCTCTATTATATTATGACAGACCAGCTAGATCTACTGTCTCTATTATATTATGACAGACCAGCTAGATCTACTGTCTCTATTATATTATGACAGACCAGCTAGATCTACTGTCTCTATTATATTATGACAGACAGCTAGATCTACTGTCTCTATTATATTAAGACAGACCAGCTAGATCTACTGTCTCTATTATATTATGACAGACCAGCTAGATCTACTGTCTCTATTATATTATGACAGACCAGCTAGATCTACTGTCTCTATTATAATATGACAGACCAGCTAGATCTACTGTCTCTATTATATTATGACAGACCAGCTAGATCTACTGTCTCTTTTTCATGATGACAGACCAGCTAGATCTGACTATCTCTATTATATTATGACAGACCAGCTAGATCTACTGTTTCTATTATAATATGACAGACCAGCTAGATCTACTGTCTCTATTATATTATGACAGACCAGCTAGATCTACTGTCTCTATTATATTATGACAGACCAGCTAGATCTACTGTCTCTATTATATTATGACAGACCAGCTAGATCTACTGTCTCTATTATAATATGACAGACCAGCTAGATCTACTGTTTCTATTATAATATGACAGACCAGCTAGATCTACTATCTCTATTATATTATGACAGACCAGCTAGATCTACTGTCTCTATTATATTATGACAGACCAGCTAGATCTACTGTCTCTATTATATTACAACAGACCAGCTAGATCTACTGTCTCTATTATATTATGACAGACCAGCTAGATATACTGTCTCTATTATAATTATGACAGACCAGCTAGATCTACTGTCTCTATTATATTATGACAGACCAGCTGATCTACTGTCTCTATTATATTATGACAGACCAGCTAGATCTACTGTCTCTATTATATTACAACAGACCAGCTAGATCTACTGTCTCTATTATATTATGACACACCAGCTAGATCTACTATCTCTATTATATTATGACAGACCAGCTAGATCTACTGTCTCTATTATATTATGACAGACCAGCTAGATCTACTGTCTCTATTGTAATTATGACAGACCAGCTAGATCTACTGTTTCTATTATATTATGACAGACCAGCTAGATCTACTGTCTCTATTATATTATGACAGACCAGCTAGATCTACTGTCTCTATTATATTATGACAGACCAGCTAGATATACTGTCTCTATTATATTATGACAGACCAGCTAGATCTACTGTCTCCATTATAATTACAACAGACCAGCTAGATCTACTGTTTCTATTATATTATGACAGACCAGCTAGATCTATGTCTCTATTATAAAATGACAGACCAGCAAGATCTACTGTCTTTATTATATTATGACAGACCAGCTAGATATACTGTCTCTATTATAATATGACAGACCAGCTAGATCTACTGTCTCTATTATATTATGACAGACCAGCTAGATCTATTGTCTCTATAATATGACATTATGACAGACCAGCTAGATCTACTGTCTCTATTATATTATGACAGACCAGCTTGATCTACTGTCTCTATTATATTATGACAGACAGGCGAGACTAATGTCTCTATTATATTAAGACAGACCAGCTAGATCTACTGTCTCTATTATAATATGACAGACCAGCTAGATCTACAGTTTCATTATATTATGACAGACCAGCTAGATCTACTGTCTCTATTATATTATGACAGACCGGCTAGATCTAGTGCCTCTTTACATGATGACAGACCAGCTAAATCTAATATCTCTATTATATTACAGACCAGCTAGATCTACTGTCTCTATTATATTATGACAGACCAGCTAGATCTACTGTCTTTATTATATTATGACAGACCAGCTAGATCTACTGTTTTTTATATTATGACAGACCAGCTAGATCTACTGTCTCTATTATATTATGACAGACCAGCTTGATCTACTGTCTATTATATTATGACAGACAAGCTAGATCTACTGTCTCTATTATATTATGACAGACCAGCTTGATCTAATGTCTCTATTATATTATGACAGACCAGCGAGATCTAATGTCTCTATTATATTAAGACAGACCAGCTAGATCTACATTTTCCATTATATTATGACAGACCAGCTAGATCTACTGTCTCTAGTATAATATGACAGACCAGCTAGATCTAATGTCTCTATTATATTATGACAGACCGGCTAGATCTACTGCCTCTTTTCATGATGACAGACCAGCAAGATCTGATATCTCTATTATAATATGACAGGCCAGCTAGATCTACTGTCTCTATTATGATATGACAGACCAGCTAGTTCTAATATTCTATTATATTATGACAGACCAGCTAGATCTAATGTCTCTATTATATTATCACAGACCAGCTAGATCTACTGTCTCTATTATATTATGAAAGACCAGCTAGATCTACTGTCTCTAGTATAATATGACACACCAGCTAGATATAATATCTCTATTATATTATGACAGACCAGCTCGATCTACTGTCTCTATTATATTATGACAGACCAGCTAGATCTACTGTCTCCAGTAAAATATGACAGACCGGCTAGATCTAGTGCCTCTTTTACATGACGACAGACCAGCTAGATCTAATATCTCTATTATATTATGACAGACCAGCTAGATCTACTGTCTCTATTACAATATGACAGACCAGCTAGATCTACAGTTTCCATTATATTATGACAGACCAGCTAGATCTACTGTCTCTATTATATTATGACAGACCGGCTAGATCTACTGCCTCTTTTACATGATGACAGACCAGCTAAATCTAATATCTCTATTATATTATGACAGACCAGCTAGATCTACTGTCTCTATTATATTATGACAGACCAGCTAGATCTACTGTCTCTATTATATTATGACAGACCAGCAAGATCTACTGTCTCTATTATATTACGACAGACCAGCTAGATCTACTGTCTCTATTATAATTACAACAGACCAGCTAGATCTACTGTCTCTATTATATTATGACAGACCAGCTGGATCTACTGTCTCTAGTATAATATGACAGACCAGCTAGATCTACTGTCTCTAGTATATTATGACAGACCAGCTAGATCTACTGTCCTCTTTTATATGACGACAGACCAGCTGGATCTACTGTCTCTATTATTATATATTATGACAGACCAGCTAGATTCTACTGTTTCTATTATATTATGACAGACCAGCTAGATCTACTGTCTCTATTATATGATGACAGACCAGCAGATCTAGATAATACCGACAGATCAGCTAGATTATTCTTATATATTATGACAGACCAGCTAGATCTACTGTTTCTATTATATTATGACAGACCAGCTAGATCTACTGTCTCTATTATATTATGACAGACCAGCTTAGATCTACTGTCTCTAGTATAATATGACAGACCAGCTAGATCTAATATCTCTATTATATTATGACAGACCAGCTAGATCTACTGTCTCTATTATATTATGACAGACCAGCTAGATCTACTGTCTCTATTATATTATGACAGACCAGCTAGATCTACTGTCTCTCTATTATATTATGACAGACCAGCTAGATCTACTGTCTCTATTATATTATGACAGACCAGCTAGATCTACTGCCTCTATTATAATATGATTAGACCAGCTAGATCTAATATCTCTATTATATTATGACAGA
Source organism: Oncorhynchus keta (assembly GCF_023373465.1). Taxonomy (NCBI): domain Eukaryota; kingdom Metazoa; phylum Chordata; class Actinopteri; order Salmoniformes; family Salmonidae; genus Oncorhynchus; species Oncorhynchus keta. The sequence goes on from NW_026289267.1 coordinate 55,257, forward strand.
CCAGCTAGATCTACTGTTTCTATCATATTATGACAGACCAGCTAGATCTACTGGGTTCATTATATTATGACAGACTAGGACCCAATATCTCTATTATATTATGACAGACCAGCTTAGATCTACTATCTCTATTATATTATGACAGACCAGCTAGATCTACTGTCTCTATTATATTATGAGACAGACCAGCTAGATTCTACTGTCTCTATTATAATAGACAGACCAGCTAGATCCCAATATCTCTATTATATTATGACAGACCAGTTAGATTCACTGTCTCTATTATATTATGACAGACCAGCTAGATCTACTGTCTCTATTATATTATGACAGACCAGCTAGATCTACTGTCTCTAGTATAATATGACAGACCAGCTAGATCTACTGTCTCTATTATATTATGACAGGCCAAGCTAGATCTACTGTTTCTATTATGATAAGGACACACCAGCTAGTTCTAATATCTCTCTATTATATTATGACAGACCAGCTCAGATCTACTGTCTCTATTATATTATGACAGACCAGCTAGATCTACTGTCTCTATTATAATATGACAGACAATGGTTGATAGCGCGCGTTGGACGTGATGATGTCTGCTAGCATGGTAGCGGTTAAGTGATCTTATTGTGTGTATGTGGGTAAATGATCTTTTGTGTATGTTCAGCGGGCCAAAAACAGATCATAGCGTGATGCGACAGTAAACTGGATACCTTATGCTAGTATGTGACAGACCCAAGCAGATATAACATGCACATTGTATGACAGTTAACTTGGTTTTGTCTGCTTTGCTGATGTTAATAAATCTGCATGCTCTTACGACGTTGCTGAATCTGCATAGCCTCTTGCTGGCAAGACCAAATGGTCTGATAACCTGTAAGTGGGTGACGATCGATGTATATTGCAGCGACGTGTTTATGTTATGTTTAGCAGATGACGGGTCTGCGTACGAGCTGACGATAAAGTTGTGCGGGCGTTGACTGGATCTTATGCAAATGTGCAGCGACGACAGGTCTAATTTTTCTTGTGACAAACAGATCCAGTATGTAATATGGTAGGCAGTTGTTCAGATCTGGCGCCTGGCTGACGATGGCTGGTCTATAATGTTTGTATATGTGATTAGCGCTAAGATATATGTTTTATGTTAAGCAAATGCTTTGGATCTATATCTATGCTTTATGATAGTTCAAAGCGATGTCGGTGTTCAGCGGGTAGTGATGATGCATATGTGATTAGCAGTCTGTGTCTGTGCTATTGTGACAGATAAGTATAGCTGTAGCATGAGCAGTATTTAGATTGTTGCATTTATGTTTTGAGTTGAGTTTGTTTAGATTATTTATATTTTATGACAAAGCATGATCTATATTTTCTATATATTTCTGGTAGTAAAGCTGGTCTGACCATGCCAGCCTGTTATGACGGTAAACAGATCACCGTACTCTATTCTTAGCCGTGACGATTCATGGATCTCTTCATACCTATTATGTTGGGCGGGCCGGCAGATCATGGCAGCAAAAGTGCGGGCGGCGATCTTGTTGTGTTATGTTATGCGGTTGATGATCCTTTGATGCTGATTGAAGCGGATGATGTGTGTGTATTGAGTGAGCAGTGATGAGCAGTGAGCAGTGTGCCATGCATTTGCAGCGATGTGCATGCTGCAGCAGATAGCTGATCTCTGCTCTGCTGCCTGACAGACCAGCTAGTCTGCATTCTCTATTACTGTAACATGGGCCCAAAGCTGATCTATATATAGTATAAATGACATTAAACTCAGATTCTTTCTGTCCCATCTATTCTGCAATGGGCAGCTAAGTCTGCACATCTTTTCACTGGTGACGATGACGATCAGATAATATAATATAATGATGGATAAACGATATCTTGGCATGTATCAGCGCAGCGTGGGATGTGTATATATTTAGACGACTGAACGGTCAGCATGACCTGTATGTTGACAGACCATTCAGATCATATTGTCACCTATCGTTTTATAGTTGAAATAGATCTTATGTGTGATCTCAGTAGCGAACTCGGATAAATAACATTTGAGCATGCTGATGTGCCATGCAGCGAGTGTTGAGTGTGTGCCAGTGAGCATGCTGATGTAGCGGGCAGCCGTTTCAGCAGTAGTGAGTGATGATGTGTGAGTGAGTAGCAGATGATATGTGATGAGATGAACGCGTGATCTTGCATCGATGTGATCTATGTGTGACGACACGATGATAAAGACAAATGATTATGATGACCTGTTTAGTCTTATACCTTTAACATCTTATGATGATATATTTAATCTTGATGATGATAATGAGCTCATATATTTATTTTGACGAGCAGATATGTGACTGTAGTGAGCAGACGACAGTTCATGTTTTGATGTTTGTTTAAATCATATATGTGACGATGTTTGATCATTCTTATATGTGCAATGAGCAGTTTGTTTAGATCAACATGTTTGTGAGTATATGTGAGTAAATGAGTGCAGACATGAGTTGTATGTATATGTGAGCAATGATTAGAGCAACAATTCTTGCATTTGTAGTTGTAGTTATGATAAGACAGCTAGTCCTTTGCAGCATTAGTTTTTGTTGTAGTGTTGTAAATGATGATATATATTTGATGGTTGTTGATTGCACGCGTGGTTAATAGATCATGTAGCTGAGCGATGATGTGTAGCGAGCAGCTGATCATGATATGTGCGTGATAGATAAGCCAGTCTGCTGTACCTATGCGCTGGTTAACCAGATGTATGCTGCAGAGTAAAGCGGGCCAGCGATCCGACATCTTTTTATAGTGACCAATGAGTCTGTATCTCTATTGGCAGGTGCGGTGTGTGTATGTGCGTGCGATGCGATCTTTCTCTGTTGCCAATGCGAGACGGCTGATCTACGTTTCTGTTGTGACGGTAACGATCTGTACCTATGCGTAGCGGGCCGGCTGGATCGCATGCCTGTTGTTTGTTTATGACGATTGCTGGATGCATCTGGTGTGCGTGACCTTGGTTCACATGCCTGACAGCCAACGGGCAGCAGATCTTATCGCAGCAGCGGTGCGGTTGACAGATGGTGTCTCTGTTGTTCTTATCTGGCAGGGTAAAACAGTCTGCTGTTTCTATGTGCATTAGGTAACAGATCATATATATATTACATTATGACAATTGGCTGGATACCATCATATTTGTGGTAGAGCAGACCAAGCAGTTTCTGTATATGTTATCTTGTGAGGTAAAGCAGTCTGTAATATATTGTGTTATGGGCGGCCCATTAGATCTGCTATGCTGTTGTATAATGCTAATATGATGATGATCTTATGTACATTTTATAGTGTGTGGGACGGCTGAATCTGTCTCTATGTTGAGCCGGCTGAGCAAATCTACATATTCGTGATAATAGTAACAATTCTTACTAAAAAAAGCAGAGCAGTGATGACATGTTTGTGAGCAAACAGTTATGTTTGTGATGTTTGATCTTTAACGATGTGATTGTTTAGATCTATTTATTTTTGAGATGACAGTGTGTGCCATTGTTGTTTGATTCTTGTAGCAGCTAGTAGTAAATATCTGTGTGTGTAGCTGATGTGGTCCTCATTTTGACAGTTTATTGATGTGTTATATCTTAAATGATATTGATCTTATGTCCATAATATGTGACCATTAAATTCATATATATGCCAGTGATAAGCTAGTCTTGTTGATATTTTAAGCTGGTTACGACTTATACGCATGCGATTGGCTGATCGTGTGCCTGCAGCTGTGACGGATATTGATCTTACCAGTACAGCATGTTTGAAGGTTGTTCAGGTGTGTTGTGTTGACATGACACCATGAATATAATATCCTATGTACATTCCTGACAGTTACTCAATCTAACATCTCTATTCTGTTAACTAATTGTTTCCAGGTCTTTTTGATAGTAAGATGAGCAGCGGATCGGTGACAGCATGGCGGCAATTAGCTGATCATATACTATTCACACTGTGAGCCAGACCAGCTGATCTACTGTCTTGTTATAATTTACAACAGACCAGCTAGATCTACTGTTTCTATTATATTATGACAGACTAGCTAGATCTACTGGTTCCTATTATATTATGACAGACCAGCAAGATCTACTGTCTTTATTATATTATGACAGACCAGCTAGATATACTGTCTATTTTATATTATGACAGACCAGCTAGATCTACTGTCTCTTTTTTATATTATGACAGACCAGCTAGATCTACTGTCTATTATATTATGACAGACCAGCTAGATCTAATGTCTCTATTATATTATGACAGACCAGCTTGATCTAATGTCTCTATTATATTATGACAGACAGGCGAGGACTAATGTCTCTATTATATTAAGACAGACCAGCTAGATCTACTGTCTCTATTATAATATGACAGACCAGCTAGATCTACAGTTTCCATTATATTATGACAGACCAGCTAGATCTACTGTCTCTATTATATTATGACAGACCGGCTAGATCTAGTGCCTCTTTTACATGACGACAGACCAGCTAGATCTAATATCTCTATTATATTATGACAGACCAGCTAGATCTACTGTCTCTATTATATTATGACAGACCAGCTAGATCTACTGTCTTTATTATATTATGACAGACCAGCTAGATATACTGTCTATTTTATATTATGACAGACCAGCTAGATCTACTGTCTCTATTATATTATGACAGACCAGCTAGATCTACTGTCTATTATATTATGACAGACCAGCTAGATCTAATGTCTCTATTATATTATGACAGACCAGCTTGATCTAATGTCTCTATTATATTATGACAGACAGGCGAGGACTAATGTCTCTATTATATTAAGACAGACCAGCTAGATCTACATTTTCCATTATATTAAGACAGACCAGCTAGATCTACTGTCTCTATTATATTATGACAGACCAGCTAGATCTAATGTCTCTATTATATTATGACAGACCAGCTAGATCTACTGTCTCTATTATATTATGACAGACCAGCAAGATCTACTGTCTCTATTATAATATGACAGACCAGCTAGATCTACTGTCTCTATTATATTATGACAGACCAGCTTGATCTACTGCTTCTTTTACATGATGACAGACCAGCTAGATCTAATGTCTCTATTATATTATCACAGACCAGCTAGATCTGTCTATTATATTATGACAGACCAGCTAGATCTAATGTCTCTATTATATTATGACAGACCAGCTTGATCTAATGTCTCTATTATATTATGGCAGACAGGCTAGGACTAATGTCTCTATTATATTAAGACAGACCAGCTAGATCTACTGTCTCTATTATATTATGACAGACCAGCTAGATCTACTGTCTCTATTATATTATGACAGACCAGCTAGATCTACTGTCTCTATTATATTATGACAGACCAGCTAGATCTACTGTCTCTAGTATAATATGACAGACCAGCTAGATCTACTGTCTCTATTATATTATGACAGACCGGCTAGATCTACTGCCTCTTTTTCATGATGACAGACAAGCTAGATCTGATATCTCTATTATATTATGACAGACCAGCTAGATCTACTGTTTCTATTATAATATGACACACCAGCTAGATCTAATATCTCTATTATATTATGACAGACCAGCTAGATCTACTGTCTCTATTATATTATGACAGACCAGCTAGATCTACTGTCTCTATTATAATTACAACAGACCAGCTAGATCTACTGTCTCTATTATAATACGACAGAGCAGCTAGATCTACTGTTTCTATTATAATATGACACACCAGCTAGATCTAATATCTCTATTATATTATGACAGACCAGCTAGATCTACTGTCTCTATTATATTATGACAGACCAGCTAGATCTACTGTCTCTATTATAATTACAACAGACCAGCTAGATCTACTGTTTCTATTATATTATGACAGACCAGCTAGATATACTGTCTCTATTATAATTATGACAGACCAGCGAGATCTACTGTCTCTATTATATTATGACAGACCGGCTTGATCTACTGCCTCTTTTACATGATGACAGACCAGCTAGATCTCCTGTCTCTATTATAATTACAACAGACCAGCTAGATCTACTGTTTCTATTATATTATGACACACCAGCTAGATCTAATATCTCTATTATATTATGACAGACCAGCTAGATCTACTGTCTCTATTATATTATGACAGACCAGCTAGATCTACTGTCTCTATTATATTATGACAGACCAGCTAGATCTACTGTCTCTAGTATAATATCACAGACCAGCTAGATCTACTGTCTCTATTATATTATGACAGACCGGCTAGATCTACTGCCTCTTTTTCATGATGACAGACCAGCTAGATCTGATATCTCTATTATATTATGACAGACCAGCTAGATCTACTGTTTCTATTATATTATGACAGACCAGCTAGATCTACTGTCTCTATTATATTATGACAGACCAGCTAGATCTACTGTCTCTATTATAATATGACAGAAAAGCTAGATCTACTGTCTCTATTCTATTACGACAGACCAGCTATATCTACTGTCTCTATTATAATACGACAGAGCAGGTAGATCTTCTGTCTCTATTATAATATGACAGACCAGCTAGATCTACTGTCTCTATTATATTATGACAGACCAGCTAGATCTACTGTCTCTAGTAAAATATGACAGACCGGCTAGATCTAGTGCCTCTTTTACATGACGACAGACCAGCTAGATCTAATATCTCTATGATATTATGACAGACCAGCTAGATCTACTGTCTCTATTATATTATGACAGACCAGATAGATCTACTGTCTCTATTATATTATGACAGACCAGCTAGATCTACTGTTTCTATTATAATATGACACACCAGCTAGATCTAATATCTCTATTATATTATGACAGACCAGCTAGATCTACTGTCTCTATTATATTATGACAGACCAGCTAGATCTACTGTCTCTAGTATAATATGACAGACCAGCTAGATCTACTGTCTCTAGTATAATATGACAGACCGGCTAGATCTACTGCCTCTTTTTCATGATGACAGACCAGCTAGATCTGATATCTCTATTATATTATGACAGACCAGCTAGATCTACTGTTTCTATTATATTATGACAGACCAGCTAGATCTACTGTCTCTATTATATTATGACAGACCAGCTAGATCTACTGTCTCTATTATAATACGACAGACCAGCTAGATCTAATATCTCTATTATATTATGACAGACCAGCTAGATCTACTGTCTCTATTATATTATGACAGACCAGCTAGATCTACTGTCTCTATTATATTATGACAGACCAGCTAGATCTACTGTCTCTATTATATTATGACAGACCGGCTAGATCTACTGCCTCTTTTTCATGATGACAGACCAGCTAGATCTGATATCTCTATTATATTATGACAGACCAGCTAGATCTGATATCTCTATTATATTATGACAGACCAGCTAGATCTACTGTTTCTATTATGATATGACACACCAGCTAGATCTAATATCTCTATTATATTATGACAGACCAGCTAGATCTACTGTCTCTATTATATTATGACAGACCAGCTAGATCTACTGTCTCTATTATATTACAAAGACCAGCTAGATCTACTGTCTCTAGATCTACTATTTCTATTATAATATGACACACCAGCTAGATCTAATATCTCTATTATATTATGACAGACCAGCTCGATCTACTGTCTCTATTATATTATGATGAATAGCTAGATCTACTGTCTCTAGTAAAATATAGCCAGACCGGCTAGATCTAGTGCCTCTTTTACATGACGACGAACCAGCTAGATCTAATATCTCTATTATATTATGACAGACCAGCTAGATCTACTGTCTCTATTATATTATGACAGACCAGCTAGATCTACTGTCTCTATTATAATTACAACAGACCAGCTAGATCTACTGTTTCTATTATATTATGACAGACCAGCTAGATCTACTGTCTCTATTATATTATGACAGACCAGCAAGATCTACTGTCTTTATTATATTATGACAGACCAGCTAGAGTTGCACCCCTTCTGAAAAAACCTACACTCGATCCCTCCGATGTCAACAACTACAGACCAGTATCCCTTCTCTCTTTTCTCTCCAAAACTCTTGAGCGTGCCGTCCTTGGCCAGCTCTACCGCTATCTCTCTCAGAATGACCTTCTTGATCCAAATCAGTCAGGTTTCAAGACTAGTCATTCAACTGAGACTGCTCTTCTCTGTATCACGGAGGCGCTCCGCACTGCTAAAGCTAACTCTCTCTCCTCTGCTCTCATCCTTCTAGACCTATCGGCTGCCTTCGATACTGTGAACCATCAGATCCTCCTCTCCACCCTCTCCGAGTTGGGCATCTCCGCGCGGCCCACGCTTGGATTGCGTCCTACCTGACAGGTCGCTCCTACCAGGTGGCGTGGCGAGAATCTGTCTCCTCACCACGCGCTCTCACCACTGGTGTCCCCCAGGGCTCTGTTCTAGGCCCTCTCTTATTCTCGCTATACACCAAGTCACTTGGCTCTGTCATAACCTCACATGGTCTCTCCTATCATTGCTATGCAGACGACACACAATTAATCTTCTCCTTTCCCCCTTCTGATGACCAGGTGGCGAATCGCATCTCTGCATGTCTGGCAGACATATCAGTGTGGATGACGGATCACCACCTCAAGCTGAACCTCAGCAAGACGGAGCTCCTCTTCCTCCCGGGAAGGACTGCCCGTTCCATGATCTCGCCATCACGGTTGACAACTCCATTGTGTCCTCCTCCCAGAGCGCTAAGAACCTTGGCGTGATCCTGGACAACACCCTGACGTTCTCAACTAACATCAAGGCGGTGTCCCGTTCCTGTAGGTTCATGCTCTACAACATCCGCAGAGTACGACCCTGCCTCACACAGGAAGCGGCGCAGGTCCTAATCCAGGCACTTGTCATCTCCCGTCTTGACTACTGCAACTCGCTGTTGGCTGGGCTCCCTGCCTGTGCCATTAAACCCTACAACTCATCCAGAAACGCCGCAGCCCGTCTGGTGTTAAACCTTCCAAGTTCTCTCCGTCACCCCGCTCTCGCTCTCTCTGTGGCTTCCAGTTGGAAGCCGCATCCGCTACAGGCCATGGTGCTCGCCTGCGGGCTGTGAGAGAAACTGACACCTCAGTACCTCCAGGCCTGATCAGGCCCTACACCCAAACAAGGGCACTGCGTTCATCACCTCTGGCCTGCTCGCCTCCCTACCACTGAGGAAGTACAGTTCCCGCTCAGCCCAGCAAAACTGTTCGCTATCTGGCCCCCAATGGTGGAACAAACTCCTCATGACGGCCAGGACAGCGGAAGTCAATCACCACCTTCCGGAGACACCTGAAACCCCACCTCTTCCAAGGAATACCTAGGATAGGGTAAGTAAGGGTAAGTAATCCTTCTCCTCCCCCAACAAGATTTAGATGCAAGTGGCTGTTCCACTGGTTGTCATAGGTGTTTGCACCAATTTGTAAGATCGCTCTGGATAAGAGCGTCTGCTAAATGACTTAAATGTAAATGTAAATGTAGATATACTGTCTATTTTATATTATGACAGACCAGCTAGATCTACTGTCTCTATTATATTATGACAGACCAGCTAGATCTACTGTCTATTATATTATGACAGACCAGCTAGGACTAATGTCTCTATTATATTAAGACAGACCAGCTAGATCTACTGTCTCTATTATAATATGACAGACAAGCTAGATCTACAGTTTCCATTATATTATGACAGACCAGCTAGATCTACTGTCTCTATTATATTATGACAGACCAGCTAGATCTACTGCCTTTTTACATGATGACAGACCAGCTAAATCTCATATCTCTATTATATTATGACAGACCAGCTAGATCTACTGTCTCTATTATATTATGACAGACCAGCTAGATCTACTGTCTCTATTATATTATGACAGACTAGCAAGATCTACTGTCTCTATTATAATATGACAGACCAGCTAGATCTACTGTCTCTATTATATTATGACAGACCAGCTTGATCTACTGCCTCTTTTACATGATGACAGACCAGCTAGATCTACTGTCTCTATTATATTATGACAGACCAGCTAGATCTACTGTCTATTATATTATGACAGACCAGCTAGATCTAATGTCTCTATTATATTATGACAGACCAGCTTGATCTAATGTCTCTATTATATTATGACAGACAGGCTAGGACTAATGTCTCTATTATATTAAGACAGACCAGCTAGATCTACTGTCTCTATTATATTATGACAGACCAGCTAGATCTACTGTCTCTATTATATTATGACAGACCAGCTAGATCTACTGTCTCTATTATATTATGACAGACCAGCTAGATCTACTGTCTCTATTATATTATGACAGACCAGCTAGATCTACTGTCTCTAGTATAATATGACAGACCAGCTAGATCTACTGTCTCTATTATATTATGACAGACCGGCTAGATCTACTGCCTCTTTTTCATGATGACAGACCAGCTAGATCTACTGTCTCTATTATATTATGACAGACCAGCTAGATCTACTGTCTCTATTATAATTACGACAGACCAGCTAGATCTACTGTCTCTATTATAATACGACAGAGCAGCTATATATATATATATGCCATTTAGCAGACGCTTTTATCCAAAGCGACTTACAGTCATGTGTGCATACATTCTACGTATGGGTGGTCCCGGGAATCGAACCCACTACCCTGGCGTTACAAGCGCCATGCTCTACCAACTGAGCTACAGAAGGACCACACTAGACACTAGACAGATACTAGACACTAGACAGATACTAGACACTAGACAGATACTAGACACTAGATACTACACACTACTCAGACAGACAGATACTAGACACTACACAGACAGACAGATACTAGACACTACACAGACAGACAGATACTAGACACTACACAGACAGACACCAGACACTACACAGACAGACACTAGACACTACACAGACAGACACTAGACACTACACAGACAGACACTAGACACTACACAGACAGACACTAGACACTACACAGACAGACACTACAGACAGATACTAGACACTACAGACAGATACTAGACACTACAGACAGACACTAGACACTACACAGACAGACACTAGACACTACATAGACAGATACTACAGACAGATACTAGACACTACAGACAGATACTAGACACTACACAGACAGATACTAGACACTACACAGACAGATACTAGACACTACACAGACAGACACTAGACACTACACAGACAGACACTAGACACTACACAGACAGACACTAGACACACAGACACTACACAGACAGATACTAGACACTACACAGACAGACAGATACTACACACTACACAGACAGACAGATACTAGACACTACACAGACAGACAGATACTAGACACTACACAGACAGACAGATACCAGACACTACACAGACAGACACCAGACACTACACAGACAGACACTAGACACTACACAGACAGACACTAGACACTACACAGACAGACACTAGACACTACACAGACAGACACTAGACACTACACAGATACTAGACACTACACAGACAGACACTAGACACTACACAGACAGACACTAGACACTACACAGATACTAGACACTACACAGACAGACACTAGACACTACACAGACAGATACTAGACACTACACAGACAGATACTAGACACTACACAGACAGATACTAGACACTACACAGACAGATACTAGACACTACACAGACACTAGACACTACAGACAGACACTAGACACTAGACAGATACTAGACACTAGACAGATACTAGACACTAGACAGATACTAGACACTAGACAGATACTAGACACTAGACAGATACTAGACACTAGACAGATACTAGACACTAGACAGATACTTGACACTAGACAGATACTAGACACTACACAGACACTAGACACTAGACAGACACTAGACACTAGACAGATACTAGACACTACTAGCTAGATCTAATATCTCTATTATATTATGACAGACCAGCTAGATCTACTGTCTCTATTATATTATGACAGACCAGCTAGATCTACTGTCTCTATTATAATTACAACAGACCAGCTAGATCTACTGTTTCTATTATATTATGACAGACCAGCTAGATCTACTGTCTCTATTATATTATGACAGACCAGCAAGATCTACTGTCTTTATTATATTATGACAGACCAGCTAGATATACTGTCTATTTTATATTATGACAGACCAGCTAGATCTACTGTCTCTATTATATTATGACAGACCAGCTAGATCTACTGTCTATTATATTATGACAGACCAGCTAGGACTAATGTCTCTATTATATTAAGACAGACCAGCTAGATCTACTGTCTCTATTATAATATGACAGACAAGCTAGATCTACAGTTTCCATTATATTATGACAGACCAGCTAGATCTACTGTCTCTATTATATTATGACAGACCAGCTAGATCTACTGCCTCTTTTACATGATGACAGACCAGCTAAATCTCATATCTCTATTATATTATGACAGACCAGCTAGATCTACTGTCTCTATTATATTATGACAGACCAGCTAGATCTACTGTCTCTATTATATTATGACAGACTAGCAAGATCTACTGTCTCTATTATAATATGACAGACCAGCTAGATCTACTGTCTCTATTATATTATGACAGACCAGCTTGATCTACTGCCTCTTTTACACGATGACAGACCAGCTAGATCTACTGTCTCTATTATATTATGACAGACCAGCTAGATCTACTGTCTATTATATTATGACAGACCAGCTAGATCTAATGTCTCTATTATATTATGACAGACCAGCTTGATCTAATGTCTCTATTATATTATGACAGACAGGCTAGGACTAATGTCTCTATTATATTAAGACAGACCAGCTAGATCTACTGTCTCTATTATATTATGACAGACCAGCTAGATCTACTGTCTCTATTATATTATGACAGACCAGCTAGATCTACTGTCTCTATTATATTATGACAGACCAGCTAGATCTACTGTCTCTATTATATTATGACAGACCAGCTAGATCTACTGTCTCTAGTATAATATGACAGACCAGCTAGATCTACTGTCTCTATTATATTATGACAGACCGGCTAGATCTACTGCCTCTTTTTCATGATGACAGACCAGCTAGATCTGATATCTCTATTATATTATGACAGACCAGCTAGATCTACTGTTTCTATTATAATATGACACACCAGCTAGATCTAATATCTCTATTATATTATGACAGACCAGCTAGATCTACTGTCTCTATTATATTATGACAGACCAGCTAGATCTACTGTCTCTATTATAATTACAACACACCAGCTAGATCTACTGTCTCTATTATAATACGACAGAGCAGCTATATATATATATATGCCATTTAGCAGACGCTTTTATCCAAAGCGACTTACAGTCATGTGTGCATACATTCTACGTATGGGTGGTCCCGGGAATCGAACCCACTACCCTGGCGTTACAAGCGCCATGCTCTACCAACTGAGCTACAGAAGGACCACACTAGACACTAGACAGATACTAGACACTAGACAGATACTAGACACTAGACAGATACTAGACACTAGATACTACACACTACTCAGACAGACAGATACTAGACACTACACAGACAGACAGATACTAGACACTACACAGACAGACAGATACTAGACACTACACAGACAGACACCAGACACTACACAGACAGACACTAGACACTACACAGACAGACACTAGACACTACACAGACAGACACTAGACACTACACAGACAGACACTACAGACAGATACTAGACACTACAGACAGATACTAGACACTACAGACAGACACTAGACACTACACAGACAGACACTAGACACTACATAGACAGATACTACAGACAGATACTAGACACTACAGACAGATACTAGACACTACACAGACAGATACTAGACACTACACAGACAGATACTAGACACTACACAGACAGACACTAGACACTACACAGACAGACACTAGACACTACACAGACAGACACTAGACACACAGACACTACACAGACAGATACTAGACACTACACAGACAGACAGATACTACACACTACACAGACAGACAGATACTAGACACTACACAGACAGACAGATACTAGACACTACACAGACAGACAGATACCAGACACTACACAGACAGACACCAGACACTACACAGACAGACACTAGACACTACACAGACAGACACTAGACACTACACAGACAGACACTAGACACTACACAGACAGACACTAGACACTACACAGATACTAGACACTACACAGACAGACACTAGACACTACACAGATACTAGACACTACACAGACAGACACTAGACACTACACAGACAGATACTAGACACTACACAGACAGATACTAGACACTACACAGACAGATACTAGACACTACACAGACAGATACTAGACACTACACAGACACTAGACACTACAGACAGACACTAGACACTAGACAGATACTAGACACTAGACAGATACTAGACACTAGACAGATACTAGACACTAGACAGATACTAGACACTAGACAGATACTAGACACTAGACAGATACTAGACACTACACAGACACTAGACACTAGACAGACACTAGACACTAGACAGATACTAGACACTACTAGCTAGATCTAATATCTCTATTATATTATGACAGACCAGCTAGATCTACTGTCTCTATTATATTATGACAGACCAGCTAGATCTACTGTCTCTATTATAATTACAACAGACCAGCTAGATCTACTGTTTCTATTATATTATGACAGACCAGCTAGATATACTGTCTCTATTATAATTATGACAGACCAGCGAGATCTACTGTCTCTATTATATTATGACAGACTGGCTTGATCTACTGCCTCTTTTACATGATGACAGACCAGCTAGATCTCCTGTCTCTATTATAATTACAACAGACCAGCTAGATCTACTGTTTCTATTATATTATGACACACCAGCTAGATCTAATATCTCTATTATATTATGACAGACCAGCTAGATCTACTGTCTCTATTATATTATGACAGACCAGCTAGATCTACTGTCTCTATTATAATTACAACAGACCAGCTAGATCTACTGTTTCTATTATATTATGACAGACCAGCTATATATATGATTATGACAGACCAGCGAGATCTACTGTCTGTATTATATTATGACAGACCGGCTTGATCTACTGCCTCTTTTACATGATGACAGACCAGCTAGATCTCCTGTCTCTATTATAATTACAACAGACCAGCTAGATCTACTGTTTCTATTATATTATGACACACCAGCTAGATCTACTGTCTCTATTATATTATGACAGACCAGCTAGATCTACTGTCTCTAGTATAATATGACAGACCAGCTAGATCTACTGTCTCTATTATATTATGAAAGACCAGCTAGATCTACTGTCTCTAGTATAATATGACACACCAGCTAGATATAATATCTCTATTATATTATGACAGACCAGCTCGATCTACTGTCTCTATTATAATTACAACAGACCAGCTAGATCTACTGTTTCTATTATCAAATCAAATCAAATCAAATTTATTTATATAGCCCAGTACATCAGCTAGATATCTACTGTCTCTACAGAAATAGCCTAAAACCCCAAACAGCAAAACAATGCAGGTGTAAAAGCACGGTGGCTAGGAAAACTCCCTAGAAAGGCCAAAACCTAGGAAGAAACAGAGAGGAACCGGGCTATGTGGGGTGGCCAGTCCTCTTCTGGCTGTGCCGGGTAGAGATTATAACAGAACATGACCAAGATGTTCAAATGTTCATAAATGACCAGCATGGTCGAATAATAATAAGGCAGAACAGTTGAAACTGGAGCAGCAGCAGTCAGGTGGAATGGGGACAGCAAGGAGCCATCATGTCAGGTAGTCCTGGGGCACTGTCCTAGGGCTCAGGTCCTCCGAGAGAGAGAGAAAGAAAGAGAGAATTAGAGAGAGCATATGTGGGGTGGCCAGTCCTCTTTTGGCTGTGCCGGGTGGAGATTATAACAGAACGTGGCAAAGATGTTCAAATGTTCATAAATGACCCAGCATGGTTGAATAATAGTAAGGCAGAACAGAACAGTATTATATTATGACAGACCAGCTATATATACTGTCTCTATTATAATTATGACAGACCAGCGAGATCTACTGTCTCTATTATATTATGACAGACCGGCTTGATCTACTGCCTCTTTTACATGATGACAGACCAGCTAGATCTCCTGTCTCTATTATAATTACAACAGACCAGCTAGATCTACTGTTTCTATTATATTATGACACACCAGCTAGATCTAATATCTCTATTATATTATGACAGACCAGATCTACTGTCTCTATATATTATGACAGACCAGCTAGATCTACTGTCTCTATTATATTATGACAGACCAGCTAGATCTACTGTCTCTAGTATAATATCACAGACCAGCTAGATCTACTGTCTCTATTATATTATGACAGACCGGCTAGATCTACTGCCTCTTTTTCATGATGACAGACCAGCTAGATCTGATATCTCTATTATATTATGACAGACCAGCTAGATCTACTGTTTCTATTATATTATTACAGACCAGCTAGATCTACTGTCTCTATTATATTATGACAGACCAGCTAGATCTACTGTCTCTATTATAATTTGACAGACCAGCTAGATCTAATATCTCTATTATATTATGACAGACCAGCTAGATCTACTGTCTCTATTATATTATGACAGACCAGCTAGATCTAATGTCTCTATTATATTATGACAGACCAGCTAGATCTACTGTCTCTATTATAATATGACAGACCAGCTAGATCTACTGTCTCTATTATATTATGACAGACCTAGATCTACTGCCTCTTTTCATGATGACAGACCAGCTAGATCTTATATCTCTATTATATTATGACAGACCAGCTAGATCTACTGTTTCTATTATAATATGACTCACCAGCTAGATCTACTGTCTCTATTATATTATGACAGACCAGCTAGATCGACTGTCTCTATTATATTATGACAGACCAGCTAGATCTACTGTTTCTATTATAATATGACACACCAGCTAGATCTAATATCTCTATTATATTATGACAGACCAGCTAGATCTACTGTCTCTATTATATTATGACAGACCAGCTAGATCTACTGTCTCTATTATATTATGACAGACCGGCTTGATCTACTGCCTCTTTTACATGATGACAGACCAGCTAGATCTCCTGTCTCTATTATAATTACAACAGACCAGCTAGATCTACTGTTTCTATTATATTATGACACACCAGCTAGATCGAATATCTCTATTATATTATGACAGACCAGCTAGATCTACTGTCTCTATTATATTATGACAGACCAGCTAGATCTACTGTCTCTATTATATTATGACAGACCAGCTAGATCTACTGTCTCTAGTATAATATGACAGACCAGCTAGATCTACTGTCTCTAGTATAATATGACAGACCAGCTAGATCTACTGTCTCTATTATAATACGACAGACCAGCTAGATCTAATATCTCTATTATATTATGACAGACCAGCTAGATCTACTGTCTCTATTATATTATGACAGACCAGCTAGATCTACTGTCTCTAGTATAATATGACAGACCAGCTAGATCTACTGTCTCTATTATATTATGACAGACCGGCTAGATCTACTGCCTCTTTTTCATGATGACAGACCAGCTAGATCTGATATCTCTATTATATTATGACAGACCAGCTAGATCTACTGTCTCTATTATATTATGACAGACCAGCTAGATCTACTGTCTCTATTATAATTACAACAGACCAGCTAGATCTACTGTCTCTATTATATTATGACAGACCAGCTAGATCTACTGTCTATTATATTATGACAGACCAGCTAGATCTAATGTCTCTATTATATTATGACAGACCAGCTTGATCTAATGTCTCTATTATATTATGACAGACAGGCTAGGACTAATGTCTCTATTATATTAAGACAGACCAGCTAGATCTACTGTCTCTATTATATTATGACAGACCAGCTAGATCTACTGTCTCTATTATATTATGACAGACCAGCTAGATCTACTGTCTCTATTATATTATGACAGACCAGCTAGATCTCCTGTCTCTATTATATTATGACAGACCAGCTAGATCTACTGTCTCTAGTATAATATGACAGACCAGCTAGATCTACTGTCTCTATTATATTATGACAGACCGGGTAGATCTACTGCCTCTTTTTCATGATGACAGACCAGCTAGATCTGATATCTCTATTATATTATGACAGACCAGCTAGATCTGATATCTCTATTATATTATGACAGACCAGCTAGATCTACTGTCTCTATTATACTATGACAGACCAGCTAGATCTACTGTCTCTATTATATTATGACAGACCAGCAAGATCTACTGTCTTTATTTTATTATGACAGACCAGCTAGATCTACTGTCCCTATTATATTATGACAGACCAGCTAGATCGACTGTCTCTGTTATATTATGACAGACCAGCTAGATCTACTGTCTCTATTATAATATGACAGACAAGCTAGATCTACTGTCTCTATTATATTATGACAGACCAGCTAGATCTACTGTCTCTAGTAAAATATGACAGACCGGCTAGATCTAGTGCCTCTTTTACATGACGACAGACCAGCTAGATCTACTGTCTCTATTATATTATGACAGACCAGATAGATCTACTGTCTCTATTATATTATGACAGACCAGCTAGATCTACTGTTTCTATTATAATATGACACACCAGCTAGATCTAATATCTCTATTATATTATGACAGACCAGCTAGATCTACTGTCTCTATAATATTATGACAGACCAGCTAGATCTACTGTGTCTATTCAATATGACAGACCAGCTAGATCTACTGTCTCTGGTATATATGACAGACCGGCTAGATCTATATTATATGATGACAGACCAGCTAGATCTACTGTCTCTATTATATTATGACAGACCAGCTAGATCTACTGTTTCTATTATATTATGACAGACCAGCTAGATCTACTGTCTCTATTATATTATGACAGACCAGCTAGATCTACTGTCTCTATTATAATATGACAGACCAGCTAGATCTAATATCTCTATTATATTATGACAGACCGGCTAGATCTACTGCCCCTTTTTCATGATGACAGACCAGCTAGATCTGATATCTCTATTATATTATGACAGACCAGCCAGATCTACTGTTTCTATTATGATATGACACACCAGCTACATCTAATATCTCTATTATATTATGACAGACCAGCTAGATCTACTGTCTCTATTATATTATGACAGACCAGCTAGATCTACTGTCTCTATTATATTATGAAAGACCAGCTAGATCTACTGTCTCTAGTATAATATGACACACCAGCTAGATATAATATCTCTATTATATTATGACAGACCAGCTCGATCTACTGTCTCTATTATATTATGACAGACCAGCTAGATCTACTGTCTCTAGTAAAATATGACAGACCGGCTAGATCTAGTGCCTCTTTTACATGACGACAGACCAGCTAGATCTAATATCTCTATTATATTATGACAGACCAGCTAGATCTACTGTCTCTATTATATTATGACAGACCAGCTAGATCTACTGTCTCTATTATAATTACAACAGACCAGCTAGATCTACTGTTTCTATTATATTATGACAGACCAGCTAGATCTAATGTCTCTATTATATTATGACAGACCAGCTTGATCTAATGTCTCTATTATATTATGACAGACAGGCTAGGACTAATGTCTCTATTATATTAAGACAGACCAGCTAGATCTACTGTCTCTATTATAATATGACAGACCAGCTAGATCTACAGTTTCCATTATATTATGACAGACCAGCTAGATCTACTGTCTCTATTATATTATGACAGACCGGCTAGATCTACTGCCTCTTTTACATGATGACAGACCAGCTAAATCTAATATCTCTATTATATTATGACAGACCAGCTAGATCTACTATCTCTATTATATTATGACAGACCAGCTAGATCTACTGTCTCTATTATATTATGACAGACCAGCAAGATCTACTGTCTCTATTATAATATGACAGACCAGCTAGATCTACTGTCTCTATTATATTATTACAGACCAGCTTGATCTACTGCCTCTTTTACATGATGACAGACCAGCTAGATCTACTGTCTCTATTATATTATGACAGACCAGCTAGATCTACTGTCTATTATATTATGACAGACCAGCAAGATCTAATGTCTCTATTATATTATGACAGACCAGCTTGATCTAATGTCTCTATTATATTATGAAAGACAGGCTAGGACTAATGTCTCTATTATATTAAGACAGACCAGCTAGATCTACTGTCTCTATTATATTATGACAGACCAGCTAGATCTACTGTCTCAATTATATTATGACAGACCAGCTAGATCTACTGTCTCTATTATATTATGACAGACCAGCTAGATCTACTGTCTCTATTATATTATGACAGACCAGCTAGATCTACTGTCTCTATTATAATTACAACAGACCAGCTAGATCTACTGTCTCTA
>NW_026289268.1:0-3759 GCF_023373465.1 Oncorhynchus keta
TTACATTTAAGTCATTTAGCAGACGCTCTTATCCAGAGCGACTTACAAATTGGTGCATTCACCTTATGACATCCAGTGGAACAGTCACTTTACAATAGTGCATCTAAATCTTAAAAGGGGGTGAGAAGGGATTACTTATCCTATCCTAGTTCCCTTAAAAGAGGTGGGGTTTCAGGTGTCTGAAGGTGGTGATTGACTCCGCTGTCCTGGCGCGTGAGGGAGTTTGTTCCACCTCATTGGGGGCCAGAGCAGCTTAACAGTTTGACTGGGCTGAGCGGGAACTGTACTTCCTCAGCAGTAGGGAGGCGCAGCAGGCCAGAGGCAGGATGAACGCAGCTTCTTGTTTGGGTGTAGGGCCTGATCAGAGCCTGAGGTACTGGAGGTGCCGTCTCTCGCTTTCAGCCTCGTAGGCAAGCACCATGGTCTCAGAAGGTGATGCTTTAGCCTAACTGGAAGCCAGGATAGGAGCGATAGAGCCGGTGACGGAGAGAACTTGGGAAGGCTGAACACCAGACGGGCTGCGGCGTTCTGGATGAGTTGTAGGGGTTTAATGGCACAGGCAGGAGCCCAGCCAACAGCGAGCTGCAGTAGTCCAGACGGGAGATGACAAGTGCCTGGATTAGACCTGCCCCGCTTCCTGTGTGAGGCAGGTCGTACTCTGCGGATGTTGTAGAGCATGAACCTACAGGAACGGGCCACCGCCTTGATGTTAGTTGAGAACGACAGGGTGTTGTCCAGGATCACGCCAAGGTTCTTAGCGCTCTGGGAGGAGGACACAATGGAGTTGTCAACCGTGATGGCGAGATCATGGAACGGGCAGTCCTTCCTCGGGAGGAAGAGCAGCTCCGTCTTGCCGAGGTTCAGCTTGAGGTGGTGATCCGTCATCCACACTGATATGTCTGCCAGACATGCAGAGATGCGATTCCGCCACCTGGTCATCAGAAGGGGGAAAGGAGAAGATTAATTGTGTGTCGTCTGCATAGCAATGATAGGAGAGACCATGTGAGGTTATGACAGAGCCAAGTGACTTGGTGTATAGCAGAATAGAGGGCCTAGAACAGAGCCCTGGGGGACACCAGTGGTGAGAGCGTGCAGTGAGGGAGACAGACTCGCCACGCACCTGGTAGGAGCGACCTGTCAGGTAGACGCAACTAAGCGTGGGCCGCGCCGGGAGATGCCCAACTCGGAGAGGGTGGAGAGGAGGATCTGATGGTTCACAGTATCGAAGGCAGCCGATAGGTCTAGAAGGATGAGAGCAGAGAGGAGAGAGAGTTAGCTTTAGCAGTGCGGAGCGCCTCCGTGATACAGAGAAGAAGTCTCAGTTGAATGACTAGTCTTGAAACCTGACTGATTTGATCAAGAAGGTCATTCTGAGAGAGATAGCGGGAGAGCTGGCCAAGGACGGCACGTTCAAGAGTTTTGGAGAGAAAAGAAAGAAGGGATACTGGTCTGTAGTTGTTGACATCGGAGGGATCGAGTGTAGGTTTTTTCAGAAGGGGGTGCAACTCTCGCTCTCTTGAAGACGGAAGGGACGTAGCCAGCGGTCAGGGATGAGTTGATGAGCGAGGTGAGGTAAGGGAGAAGGTCTCCGCAAAATGGTCTGGAGAAGAGAGGAGGGATAGGGTCAAGCGGGCAGGTTGTTGGGCGGCCGGTCGTTACAAGACGCAAGATTTCATCTGGAGAGAGAGGGGAGAAAGAGGTCAGAGCACAGGGTGGGCAGTGTGAGCAGAACCAGCGGTGTCGTTTGACTTAGCAACGAGGATCGGATGTCGTCGACCTTCTTTTCAAAATGGTTGACGGTCATCTGCAGAGAGGGGGAGGGGGAGGAGGATTCAGGAGGGAGAGAAGGTGGCAAAGAGCTTCCTAGGGTTAGAGGCAGAAGCTTGGAATTTAGAGTGGTAGAAAGTGGCTTTAGCAGCAGAGACAGAAGAGGAAAATGTAGAGAGGAGGGAGTGAAAGGATGCCAGGTCCGCAGGGGAGGCGAGTTTTCCTCCATTTCCGCCGGCTGCCCGGAGCTCCTGTTCTGTGAGCTCGCAATGAGTCGTCGAGCCACGGAGCGGGGAGGAGGACCGAGCCGGCCTGGAGGATAGGGGCATAGAGAGAGTCAAAGGATGCAGAAAGGAGGAGAGGAGGGTTGAGGAGGCAGAATCAGGAGATAGGTTGGAGAAGGTTTGAGCAGAGGGAAGAGATGATAGGATGGAAGAGGAGAGAGTAGCGGGGGAGAGAGCGAAGGTTGGGACGGCGCGATACCATCCGAGTAGGCAGTGGGAAGTGTTGGATGAGAGCGAGAGGGAAAAGGATACAAGGTAGTGGTCGGAGACTTGAGGGGAGTTGCAATGAGGTTAGTGGAAGAACAGCATCTAGTAAAGATGAGGTTGAGCGTATTGCCTGCCTTGTGAGTAGGGGGGAAGGTGAGAGGGTGAGGTCAAAAGAGGAGAGGAGTGGAAAGAAGGAGGCAGAGAGGAATGAGTCAAAGGTAGACGTGGGGAGGTTAAAGTCGCCCAGAACTGTGAGAGGTGAGCCGTCCTCAGGAAAGGAGCTTATCAAGGCATCAAGCTCATTGATGAACTCTCCGAGGGAACCTGGAGGGCGATAAATGATAAGGATGTTAAGCTTGAAAGGGCTGGTAACTGTGACAGCATGGAATTCAAAGGAGGCGATATAGATGCTGGGTAAGGAGAAAGAGAGAATGACCACTTGGGAGAGATGAGGATCCCGGGTGTTGACCACTCGGACCAGAAGCTCTCGGGTGTGCGAGAACACGTGGGCAGACGAAGAGAGAGCAGTAGGAGTGGCAGTGTTATCTGTGGTGATCCATGTTTCTGTCAGTGCCAAGAAGTCGAGGGACTGGAGGGGAGGCATAGGCCGAGATGAACTCTGCCTTGTTGGCCGCAGATCGGCAGTTCCAGAGGCTAATGGAGACCTGGAACCCATCGGTTCGGCGCGCTGGGACCACCAGATTAGGTACGCGCGCCACGCGGTGTGGAGCGTTTGTATGGTCTGTGCAGAGAGGAGAGAACAGGGATAGACAGACACATAGTTGACAGGCTACAGAAGAGGCTACGCTAATGCAAAGGAGATTGGAATGACAAAGTGGACTACACGTCTCGAATGTTCAGAAAGTTAAGCTTACGTAGCAAGAATCTTATTGACTAAAATGATTAAAATGATACAGTACTGCTGAAGTAGGCTAGCTGGCAGTGGCTGCGTTGTTGACTTTGTAGGCTAGCTGGCAGTGGCTGCGTTGTTGACACTACACTAATCAAGTCGTTCCGTTGAGTGTAATAGTTTCTACAGTGCTGCTATTCGGGGCTAGCTGGCTAGCTAGCAGTGTTGATTACGTTACGTTGCAGTTAAAAGAACGACAATAGCTGGCTAGCTAACCTAGAAAATCGCTCTAGACTACACAATTATCTTTGATACAAAGACGGCTATGTAGCTAGCTATGTAGCCTAGCTACGATCAAACAAATCAAACCGTTGTACTGTAATGAAATTAAATGAAAATGATACTACCTGTGGAAAGCGAATAGCGGGAATCTGACGACGGAATTATTGCTTGAGTTCTATTCGGAAGACGTTGGCTAGCTGTTGGCTGGCTGCAGTGTCTCCTACTGGTCAGGAACCGACAAATAGCTGAGCCTGAGCTAACCTCCGGTAAATTAAGATAATCACTCTAAGACTACACAGTTATCTTGGATACGAAGACAGCAAAGAGACAGCTATGTGGCTAGCTAACACTACACTAATCCAATGATGA
>NW_026289269.1:0-3278 GCF_023373465.1 Oncorhynchus keta
TATGACACAGGCTGTTCCTACAGGGCCTGTCCATTTAATATGACACGGGCTGTTCCTACAGGGCCTGTCCATTTAATATGACACGGGCTGTTCCTACAGGGTCTGTCCAGTTTAATATGACACTGGGCTGTTCCTTACAGGGCCTGTCCATTTAATATGACACTGGGCTGTTCCTACAGGAGTCTGTCCAGCTTATTATGACACTGGGCTGTTCCTACAGGGCCTGTCCAGTTTAATATGACACGGGCTGTTCCTACAGGGTCTGTCCAGTTTAATATGACACGGGCTGTTCCTTCAGGGTCTGTCCATTTATTATGACACGGGCTGTTCCTACAGGGTCTGTCCATTTACATTTAAGTCATTTAGCAGACGCTCTTATCCAGAGCGACTTACAAATTGGTGCATTCACCTTATGACATCCAGTAGAATAGTCACTTTACAATAGTGCATCTAAATCTTAAAGGGGGGTGAGAAGGATTACTTATCCTATCCTAGGTATTCCTTAAAGAGGTGGGGTTTCAGGTGTCTCCCGGAAGGTGGTGATTGACTCCGCTGTCCTGGCGTCGTGAGGGAGTTTGTTCCACCATTGGGGGCCAGAGCAGCGAACAGTTTTGACTGGGCTGAGCGGGAACTGTACTTCCTCAGTGGTAGGGAGGCGAGCAGGCCAGAGGTGGATGAACGCAGTGCCCTTGTTTGGGTGTAGGGCCTGATCAGAGCCTGGAGGTACTGAGGTGCCGTTCCCCTCACAGCTCCGTAGGCAAGCACCATGGTCTTGTAGCAGATGCGAGCTTCAACTGGAAGCCAGTGGAGAGAGCGGAGGAGCGGGGTGACGTGAGAGAACTTGGGAAGGTTGAACACCAGACGGGCTGCGGCGTTCTGGATGAGTTGTAGGGGTTTAATGGCACAGGCAGGAGCCCAGCCAACAGCGAGTTGCAGTAGTCCAGACGGGAGATGACAAGTGCCTGGATTAGGACCTGCGCCGCTTCCTGTGTGAGGCAGGGTCGTACTCTGCGGATGTTGTAGAGCATGAACCTACAGGAACGGGCCACCGCCTTGATGTTAGTTGAGAACGACAGGGTGTTGTCCAGGATCACGCCAAGGTTCTTAGCGCTCTGGGAGGAGGACACAATGGAGTTGTCAACCGTGATGGCGAGATCATGGAACGGGCAGTCCTTCCCCGGGAGGAAGAGCAGCTCCGTCTTGCCGAGGTTCAGCTTGAGGTGGTGATCCGTCATCCACACTGATATGTCTGCCAGACATGCAGAGATGCGATTCGCCACCTGGTCATCAGAAGGGGGAAAGGAAGATTAATTGTGTGTCGTCTGCATAGCAATGATAGGAGAGACCATGTGAGGTTATGACAGAGCCAAGTGACTTGGTGTATAGCGAGAATAGGAGAGGGCCTAGAACAGAGCCCTGGGGGACACCAGTGGTGAGAGCGCGTGGTGAGGAGACAGATTCTCGCCACGCCACCTGGTAGGAGCGACCTGTCAGGTAGGACGCAATCAAGCGTGGGCCGCGGAGAGATGCCTTTCGGAGAGGGTGGAGAGGAGGATCTGATGGTTCACAGTATCGGCAGCCGATAGGTCTAGAAGGATGAGAGCAGAGGAGAGAGAGTTAGCTTTAGCGGTACGCGGAGCGCCTCCGTGATACAGAGAAGAGCAGTCTCAGTTGAATGACTAGTCTTGAAACCTGACTGATTTGGATCAAGAAAGGTCATTCAGAGAGAGATAGCGGGAGAGCTGGCCAAGGACGGCACGTTCAAGAGTTTTTGAGAGAAAAGAAAGAAGGGATACTGGTCTGTAGTTGTTGACATCGGAGGGATTGAGTGTAGGTTTTTTCAGAAGGGTGCAACTCTCGCTCTCTTGAAGACGGAAGGGCGTAGCCAGCGGTCAGGGATGAGTTGATGAGCGAGGTGAGAGAGTAAGGAAAGGTCTCCGGAAATGGTCTGGAAGAGAGGAGGATAGGGTCAAGCGGGCAGGTTGTTGGGCGGCCCGGCCGTCACAAGACGCGAGATTTCATCTGGAGAGAGGAGAAAGAGGTCAGAGCACAGGGTAGGGCAGTGTGAGCAGAACCAGCGGTGCCGTTTGACTTAGCAAACGAGGATCGGATGTCGTCGACCTTCTTTTCAAAATGGTTGACAGAAGTCATCTGCAGAGAGAGGGAGGAGGGGAGGGGAGGAGGATTCAGGAGGAGGAGAAGGTGGCAAAGAGCTTCCTAGGGTTAGAGGCAGATGCTTGGAATTTAGAGTGGTAGAAAATGGCTTTGCAGCAGAGACAGAGGAGGAAAATGTAGGAGGAGGAGTGAAAGGATGCCAGGTCCGCAGGGAGGCGAGTTTTCCTCCATTTCCGCTCGGCTGCCCGGAGCCCTGTTCTGTGAGCTCGCAATGAGTCGTCGAGCCACGGGCGGGAGGAGGACCGAGCCGGCCTGGAGGATAGGGGACATAGAGAGTCAAAGGATGCAGAAAGGGAGGAGAGGAGGGTTGAGGAGGAGGCAGAATCAGGAGATGGGTTGGAGAAGGTTTGAGCAGAGGGGAAGAGATGATAGGATGGAAGAGGAGAGAGTAGTGGGGAGGAGAGCGAAAAGGTTGGGGAAGGCGCGATACCATCCAGTAGGGGCAGTGTGGGAAGTGTTGGATTAGGATGGTCGGAGACTTGGAGGAGGCCATTATATAAAGGATACAAGACTTACAGTCAGCATACATTCTACGTATGGGTGGTCCCGGAGACTACCCTGGAGGAGTTGCAATGAGGTTAGTGGAAGAACAGCATCTAGTAAAGATGAGGTCAGGCGTATTGCCTGCCTTGTGAGTAGGGGGAAGGTGAGAGGTGAGGTCAAAGAGGAAAGGAGTGGAAAGAAGGAGGCAGAGAGGAATGAGTCAAGGTAGACGTGGGGAGGTTAAAAGTCGCCCAGCACTGTGAGAGGTGAGCCGTCCTCAGGAAAGGAGCTTATCAAGGTATCCAGCTCATTGTCTGACTCTCAGAAGGGAACCTGGAGGGCGATAAATGATAAGGATGTTAAGCTTGAAGGGCTGGTAACTGTGACAGCATGGAATTCAAAGGAGGCGATAGACAGATGGGTGAGGAGAAAAGAGAAAGGGAATGACCATGGGAGAGATGAGATCATGAGTAGAAGCTCTCTCGGGGTGTGCGAGGCTGCGTAGGCGGGCGTGGTAAAGTAACAGTGTTATCTGTAGTGATCCATGTTCGTCAGTGCCAAGAAGTCGAGGGACTGGAGGAGGCATAGGCTGAGATGAACTCTGCCTTGTTGGCCGCAGA
>NW_026289270.1:0-1763 GCF_023373465.1 Oncorhynchus keta
AGAGTTCTCCAATATGACACAGGCTGTTCCTACAGGGTCTGTCCATTTAATATGACACGGGCTGTTCCTACAGGGCCTGTCCATTTAATATGACACGGGCTGTTCCTACAGGGTCTGTCCATTTAATATGACACGGGCTGTTCCTACAGGGTCTGTCCATTTAATATGACATGGGCTGTTCCTACAGGGTCTGTCCATTTAATATGACCTGGGCTGTTCCTACAGGGTCTGTCCATTTAATATGACACGGGCTGTTCCTACAGGGTCTGTCCATTTAATATGACACGGGCTGTTCCTACAGGGTCTGTCCATTTAATATGACACGGGCTGTTCCTACAGGGTCTGTCCATTTAATATGACACGGGCTGTTCCTACAGGGTCTGTCCATTTAATATGACACGGGCTGTTCCTACAGGGTCTGTCCATTTAATATGACACGGGCTGTTCCTACAGGGTCTGTCCATTTAATATGACCTGGGCTGTTCCTACAGGGTCTGTCCATTTAATATGACATGGGCTGTTCCTACAGGGTCTGTCCATTTAATATGACCTGGGCTGTTCCTACAGGGTCTGTCCATTTAATATGACATGGGCTGTTCCTACAGGGTCTGTCCATTTAATATGACACGGGCTGTTCCTACAGGGTCTGTCCATTTAATATGACATGGGCTGTTCCTACAGGGTCTGTCCATTTAATATGACCTGGGCTGTTCCTACAGGGTCTGTCCATTTAATATGACATGGGCTGTTCCTACAGGGTCTGTCCATTTAATATGACATGGGCTGTTCCTACAGG
Source organism: Oncorhynchus keta (assembly GCF_023373465.1). Lineage (NCBI taxonomy): Eukaryota > Metazoa > Chordata > Actinopteri > Salmoniformes > Salmonidae > Oncorhynchus > Oncorhynchus keta. Next base: position 797 of record NW_026289270.1, read on the forward strand.
GTCTGTCCATTTAATATGACACGGGCTGTTCCTACAGGGTCTGTCCAGTGTAATATGACCTGGGCTGTTCCTACAGGGTCTGTCCATTTAATATGACACGGGCTGTTCCTTCAGGGTCTGTCCATTTTAATATGACACGGGCTGTTCCTACAGGGCCTGTCCATTTAATATGGCACAGGCTGTTGCTACAGGGCCTGTCCATTTAATGACACGGGCTGTTCCTACAGGGTCTGTCCATTTAATATGACACGGGCTGTTCCTACAGGGTCTGTCCATTTAATATGACACGGGCTGTTCCTACAGGGCCTGTCCATTTAATATGACCTGGGCTGTTCCTACAGGGCTTGTCCATTTAATATGACACGGGCTGTTCCTACAGGGCCTGTCCATTTAATATGACACGGGCTGTTCCTACAGGGCCTGTCCATTTAATGACACGGGCTGTTCCTACAGGGTCTGTCCAGTTTAATATGACATGGGCTGTTCCTACAGGGCCTGTCCATTTAATATGACCTGGGCTGTTCCTACAGGGCTTGTCCATTTAATATGACACGGTCTGTTCCTACAGGGCCTGTCCAGTTTAATATGACACGGTCTGTTCCTACAGGGCCTGTCCAGTTTAATATGACACGGGCTGTTCCTACAGGGTCTGTCCAGTTTAATATGACACGGGCTGTTCCTACAGGGTCTGTCCATTTAATATGACACGGGCTGTTCCTACAGGGTCTGTCCATTTAATATGACACGGGCTGTTCCTACAGGGCCTGTCCATTTAATATGACCTGGGCTGTTCCTACAGGGCTTGTCCATTTAATATGACACGGGCTGTTCCTACAGGGCCTGTCCATTTAATATGACACGGGCTGTTCCTACAGGGCCTGTCCATTTAATGACACGGGCTGTTCCTACAGGGTCTGTCCAGTTTAATATGACACGGGCTGTTCCTACAGGGCTTGTCCATTTAATA